>NC_056741.1:1205425689-1205548189 GCF_019279795.1 Protopterus annectens
AGTTTCATATGTTAAAGTATCAGCAGCATATTATTGGATTGCTTAAACAGAAAATGATGTTGATTCCTGACTGTGCTGAAAATAAAAGAATTACAGGATTTAATGCATTCTGCTGAGCAGGTTGGAAAACATACTTTGCAATGTGGTTTTGATTCATTACAGGCATCTTGCAGGGTTGCTGTCACTGGGTCTGTACTTAGAAGGCATGCTTGGCTTAAGGAGCAATCTTTGCCAGATCATGTTAAAGCTAAATTACTGGATGCTCCCTTAAACCAAGACCACCTGTTTGGCAAGAAAGCAGAAGTACTTAAAAAGATGGAGGAAAAAGCTAAATCTATGCAAACTGTTAAAGATTTCCTGCAAGTACAGCCTCCCAGATTTAGTAGGCATTGGCCTTCTAAGAACTGGTCCTTTCCTGCCTCTTCCAGGCCTTCTCAGTGCAAACCCAGAACCAGCAGAACACCCATGTTTCATTTCCAAGGTACTCACAAGCCTAAGCAGTGGGGGGCTCCCACTTCCAAAGCTGGGAGTAGTAAGACACCCCCCTATGGTAAACTGTCACAATGACTTAACTTTAAGCCTTCCAAGCCCTGCTGAACTGACGGTTCCTTTAGGGGGAAAGATCGCCCTGCATGCAAAAAACTGGGAACTCACTATCCAAGACAAGTGTGTTTTAAATATAGTTTCCCAAGGATAGAGATTCCACTTCCACTCCTTACCAACCCCAAATGGTTGGCCAGACCTACCCCCAAATCAGTAGGCAGAGGCTCAAAAGCAAGTTCTCTCTCTTCTAAGCATCAGGGCTATTTAACCTGTCCCAGAAGAAGAATGGGGGCAAGGTTTCTACTCAAAACTTTTCCTGGTACCCAGAAAAGACCATTCCTGGTGTCCTATCCTGGACCTGTCTATCCTAAACACTTGTTTGGAAATCCCAAAATTCAAAATGCTAACTCTACATAAGCTGCTTCCCATGCTTGGCAAAAATACCTGATGGCAACACTGGATTTAAAGGAAGCCTACCTGCACATCCCAATAAGGGAATCTTGCAGAAGATACCTATGCTTCAGAGCAGGCTACATGCACTATCAGTTCTCTGCACTGCCCTTTGGCTTATCTACTGTGCCCATGATATTCACAAAGTGCCTAGCTCCAGTCATTGCATTTTGCAGGCAAAGAAATATTCAAATATACCCATACCTGGATGATTGTTGTTAAATAAATTTGTTAGAGTCAGACTGTAAAAATCATCTAGTATTCAAAAACAATGTCAATCAATAACAAACAATAATGCAGGAGAACTCAAGTATCTTATACTCTAATGTACATTAGGAGGCAAAAAACCATACACAAACTTGTACAGAATTTTGACTAATTTATTGGTGTTACGCTTCATATTTTATACACTTCACTATCAGTTTTTGCCCACCTCACTGACGTGGTCAGTGACAGGGTCTTTACATCATAGTAACTTATGAAAAAGTGCTGAGATGGTGTTTTTCAAAAAATCTTTTTCCCATGAGAATGTTACAGCCTTGCAAGCACCTGGTCAGTCACAATGTCCTTCTGAGGATGTAGCCAATTCAAGGCTCTTAGATTAGTTCGAATACAATGGGTGCAGTTCTTCTTAAAATGCTTTTCTTTGTTCCTTCACTTGCTTACCAGCTGGACTCTATCTCTGATAGTGCGCAAGGCTATTCTTCTGGTGATAGCAGGAAAGGATACACATGCAGACAGATTTATTATTTTCTAACTTTGCAAAATAATCTTTACTTGAAAGACATGAGCCAGGCTGCGCTTGAACGCTGCCAAGGCCAAATTTCTGATTACACTGCAGCTTATGCTTCAAGCAATAATATGCGAGTTTATTCCTACTATTATTCTAGTAAAACAGAATTAAATGCATTACATTTCATACTATATAGATTTGAGCACATTTATTCCTGTCTAAAGCACACATTTCTTTATATATCTGACCACACAACTTATATATGTCTGAATGTTTAAATGCACATTTTCCTAAGCAGCATACATTGTAAATATATATTTTTCTAGGCAGCATGTATGTAAATATATTTTCTAGGCAGCACATATGTGAATATATGTATTTTTCTAACATTCTCCCTCCTGTTAATGCATTTCATTCTATTTGAAACATAAACAGTATCATTTCATTCCTTAGCCTTTTCCTTTCAAGGACTTTCAGCTAAGTTAGTCATTGGTTTTATATTTCAGAAAAAGCATCATTTGAAATTAATCTTTTAATTTCAACACTTTGGTAAAAAGTTTCAGTAGCAGATATATCAACAAATTTTTGATTAATTTTTTCATGCAGGGAATTTCACAGTAAACACATGTTCCTATTAGGAGTATACCCACACAAATAGCAATTAAATGTTTAATAGGATGGAACCCCACCATCTCCAAACAGATTCTGGAAAAAGTCCGTCAGTGGGTTTGGGCCTGGTTTAGTCATTGCTGATACTTGCTGAATTACCTCTAGGTGGTCATTGATTTCATGTTGGTTGTCTGGAATGTACGCACAGCATTCTTCTTCGTGTACCACCTCTTGCCGCTAGGGTGAAGTAAAGAGCCATTCGATTTTGTAGCACAACAGTTTTTATTGCATTCAGTTCATTAGTCACCAATTCTAGGGTGGAAAAAGTTGCATTGCTCATGACTTTTTGACAGCTTCCTCAGCTCCCAGATCGATTTGACTGCTCCATAGGCTGGTGGTATTCCTGCCCTGGATATAACACTGTTGCCCAAGTTCATATGAGTCAATTTACTTTTGTCTTTCACTGAATTATGGCCTTTTCAACCAGCTTCGATTTTACCAACTGGATTCACAGGTTTTTTTTCACTGGACCTTCAGATTCTCGAGCTGTTTTCCTTACGTTTAGATTTTACCCAAAGGTAATTCTGCAGTATGTCTTATTGCTGAAACCAGATAACCCAAAAACAACTGCGGACCAATTCTCAGGTAACCATTTATATGCCTTTTTCCCACAAATAAAATCATTACTTTGGTACTGATACGTGTTATCCCTGCATGAAACATTTTTTATTCTTAATAGACAATTGCTTAGTTAAGACTGGATTGTCACATACTGCATTTAATGTAGTTTTCATTGAACTCAGATATGAATCATGGTTAGTATTACAAACAGTACCCCACTTTTGACTTTAATGTAACATTTATAAGACATTGTTATATTACCATTACTCCAGCCCACCTGGAGGGTATTACTTTGTAGAAACATACAACTCCTTTTTGTGTGACAGGTAAAAATAAAGCAATTTTGTCCTGTGATCTCACAGTTTCTGTATAAAAAACTTTCCAAAGTCTCATTTTATCCCCAGAGGGACAGAGGACGTTAAAGTCTATTATATGTTGTTGGTATAGCTGTACAAACTCAGCAATTTGAAATGTGCATAGTTTCTGTATACACTTGCTTCATGGCCAGGTGCGTGTTAAAGTTTGGATGCCAGTCTATAAACAGTTCATCACGTCTTCTCACTTTCACTTGTGTGGTTGAGTGCAGGGAAAAACCACAATAAGAGAAAAATTGTCACACTTATAGTTAACAAATACACAGTTAACAAAATAATTATGCAATAGTTCTTGGGTTGCTCTGCTTTTTTGTTTTCTTTACTCTTGGCCATTTTGCCCTTGTGTATCAGTCACAAAGTTTTTATTCAGCTGAAAGTTCTTTTGTCTGAAAAGAGTTAAACTGCAAAACAGATTTATTTATAAACAGTTTCTTTATATAATTAGCTAGTGAACTGTCAGCCTCCAGCTCTGCAGGCATGAGAGCTTTTTACTGAGGCACATAATATGCCCTTCCAAATACTACTTTAAAGGGGATCAAACCCTTTACATTTGTTACTGTTTTCATGCTCAGCAATGCTAGAGGTAAACAGCAAATCCAATTCTTCTGAGTCTCACTCATTAACTTTCTTAACTTGTTTTTTTTAAATCCCATTGTACCTCTCCACCAGTCCTGCTGACTGTGGGTGGTAAGCAAAGTGATTCCTTAAGGAAATCCCAAAAAAATCTCCCAAGTTGTTGAATTGTCTGATTGACAAAATGTGTCCCATTGCCACTATAGATTCTTTCCGGTATGCCAAATCTAGGAATTATTTCCTTTACTAGGGCCTTTGCCACTGTTGCTGCATTCGATTCCTGGTTGGAAAAGCTTCTACCCATTTTGAAAACATATCTATGATCACTAAACAGTATTTCTTTCCTTCACATTTATTCAACTCTATGGAGTCCATACAAATAGTATGGGATGGATATGGTGGTGTAGGGAAACTCCTTGCTTGTTTTAAATGCTCCTTGTGCATGGTGCTTGTTACAAGTATGACAAGCTGCACAAAATTTTATTGTATAATTTATGTATCCATATGTTTGGAATATTTTATTTACTAACTGTACCATCCCCCCTGTTGAGACATGGCTCTGCCCATGGCTCAACAAAGCTGCATATCTAAATAAATTAGACGGTAATATTGTTTTTTTTTTTTTTTGGAAATGTACAGTCCATTCTTAAAAATTGCACCTTGTTTTACCCAGTTTTGTTTTTCTGCTGTTGTAGTAAGCATTTGCATTGTTTTTAACATGTCTAAATCTAAAATCTCAAAGGGTTGTAATTTTCATTAAAAATAAAATTTTTGAGTCTGAGGCTGCTTGCTTTGCAGCTGCATCAGCTCGCATTACCTTTTGAAATTTTATCCTGTTGTTTTGTATGAGCTACACATTTACAAATAGCTACTTTGGTAGGCAACTGAATAGATTCTAATAGCTCCAAAATAAATTGCGCATGATTAATAGGTTTTTCACTGGATGTAATCATCCTCTATTTTCTTTATTATTGTGCAAACACATGCACTGTAGAAAAGCATACTGATTATCAGTATATATGTTTACTTTTTTTGCCTTTTACTAAAATACATGCTCCTGTCAAAATTACCAGTTCTGCTGCTTGAGCATACAAGTTGTGTGGCAAAGTTTGTGCTTCTAAATTTTTAGTGTCTGTAACTACTGCATACCCCACCAGATTTTTTTCTGTAGGACCCCTTCTGCATGAGCCATCCACGTAATATGTCACCTCAGCATTATCCAAGGGCATATCTGTAAGATCTTGTCTAGGTAAAGCTAACTGTTTATATGAGGTTGACTCAGCAGTATGGTCATACATGAAAGATGTCTAGCAGGAGAAAGGTATGCAACTTTTTCTTGTGGCAGAATTATTGCAACTGCATGAGGCATTCTCAATGTGTGAGGGTGGAATAACACCACTGAGGCTGAAGCCTGTACTGCCATTGCTGCTGCAACTACTGCTTGTACACAGTGAGGCAAAGATTGCACCACTGGGTCTAACTGTGATGAATAGTAAGCTATGGGGCATTGCTTATCCCCATGTTGTTGCTTTAATACTGATGTCATGTACCATTGCTTACAATCTATGGTCTAAAAAAACGTTTGTGATAACTTGGAAGTCTTAAAACTAATGAAGAAGCTATTAACTGCTTCAACCTGCAGAAAGCCATTTCTGCTTTTGTTTTCCATTGTAAAATAATTTGGTACCCAGTTCCAACAAAAATTAGTTGTACCTAAGAAAAGACATCATTTCTTTTTTAGTTGTTGGTTTGGGTGCTTGCAAAATTGCTGTTTTTTCCTTTTTTCTTTCCCCTTATCTAGTATTTTATCTTTATTGAATATCACATATCCCAGGTATTTAACCTGTGTTTTTTTTTCCCAAAGTTGTAACTTACTTTTGTTTACTTTGTGTCCTTGTATTAATAAAAATTTTAACAATGCTACTGTATTCACCCTGCACTGCTGCTGGGTGCTGCTAGCAAGATGTCATTTACATAAAGTAAAATTTGACTACTTTCTGGTGGGGTAGACCCTGCCAGGTTGCTAGCCATTTTTTGTGCAAATATTATTGGGCTCTCACAATATCCCTGTGGTAGTCAGTATATGTATACCTTTTACCCTGAAATGTAAATGCAAACCAATATTGACTATCAGGATGTATAGGTATTGAAAAGAAAGCATTGCTTATATCTACCACAGTAAAATACTTCTGTTGTGGCTTTAAATCATTTAACAAGGTATGTGGGTCTGGCACCGTGGGTGCTTTAGGTATTACTGCATTATTTACGGCTTATAAATCTTGTACCATCTGCCATTCCCGTTTGCTTTTTTTAACAGGAAATAGGGTGTATCACATGGTGAATCAGGAGATTCTACCAGTACTCCTTTTGAGTAATGCTGCTTATTATAGGCTTAATTTTTACTTTTGCATTCTTTTCCAAAATGTATTGTTTTTTCTGTGGTCTAAAAGCTGACTTTGGGGTAATTGTAACTGGTCCTGCTGCTTGAATAAGCCCTACATTCAACTTGCCTGTTGACCACAGAGTTGTTGGAATTTTACACAAGGCCTTTTCTTTTTCTTTTAATAAAAATGCTAATCAGCTGTCCTTACTAGATTGCAAGTGTACAGCTGTATGTGTCTGTGTCAACCAATTCAGTTTTGTTTTTATATCCCTTGTCCTGACATTTTTAAATCAGTCTGTTTTTCCATTTTGTTACCTTTTTTTCTAAGTCTGCCCATTTAACACTTTTGTTTTTTTGTCAAGCTGACATGTGGCAGTCTATTGGACTTATACAATCTCATGAACTCCTGAGGTAATGAACAGCTTACTACACTGTTTCCCTCAGTATCCCAGCATAAAGTTTGTAATATTAATTTGTCAGCAGGATTTTTACTTATATTCCTTATTAGGTCCTGGTGTGCTACAGTAGTATGGAGTACAATGTAACAAGTGCTGCTGATCAGTGTCAAGGGAGGGTACCTTACTGATGGCTACGTTTATCAGTTCTTTGGTTACTGCCCTGGACCAATCATAACTAGGTCCTGGCTGTACCAATAATAGGCTTCACCCTCTGATCACACCACAAGAGCATCCATTTGTCTTTGTGCTTCCATACCCTGCATGGTAGGAACTACTGCTATGCCAAATATCTGCACAAGGTCTTTTCCCAGTAAGTTTACTGGATATTTTTGCAGAAACTACAATTTTACTTTTCTGAGTCATACCTGAAACAGGGTCAGTTATTGCTATATTATGGGAAAGTGGTTCCCTGTATAGCTGTCCATTTGCTGCTTTTACTAATATATAATCAGGTGATTTAGAATGTTTTGGTAACTTGAGGGGTGTATCAAAGTCCGTGACGCTCCTGAGTCACACAGGAATTTGACCTTTCTTCCCTCCACCAGAAGTGTTACTTCTGGTTTTGTATTTGCTAGGTAGAGCTCCAGGCTCAACAATGCTAAATCTAAAATTTTATTTTCATTTTATTCTCTACATCTGTTTGTACTTCCTCTATTCCTCTACTACATTCACATTTTCTTTTTGTTTATTAACCTTTCCTGATGATTTTTGGTTATTATCACTATCATATAGTCAGTCCACATCTCCTTTATCTTCTGTCATTGCTTTCTTATTTTGTTTATAGTCCCTAGCTAGATGCCCTTTTTACCTGACTGTAATACAAATACTTCAGCTCCGTCTTCAGCAGTGAAGACTTGTGCCTTTTTTCTTTTTACTATTAAGGTGTCTTTCAGTGCGTCTAGCATACTCAAGTAAGGCTTGCAGCCTGCTTGTTCAGTGATTTATCATATGCCTTGTAATAAAACTACTAACAGAGGCAATGCAACCTTTTAAAAATGTATTTTTTTAATTGTTGTTTTAAGCATTTTAATAATCTAGCATAATATCCATCTACTGTCTCATTTCCCTGTTGTATGCATTAATTAATGCAAGTCCAGTCTGCTCTAAGTTTTCATTTTTCAGAGATTCTGTCTGTTAGACCTTTCACTCTGTTGTCTAAAAATGTTTCAGAATTTTTTAAGCTTCTGTTTTTTTTTTCCTTTTACAATTTGCTTCCTCAATCCACCTATGTGCTTGAGGTATGCCTAGTTAGTGCTGTTTTTCTTTTGCCTGACGCCCTGCATCAGATTAAAGCTTGTTTAAGGAGTTTAACTAGTGAAAGTTTATCTAGTTTACTATCAAATTTATAGTTGTTAATACATTTTGCAAAATATCTCACATTATCTGCTTACTGCAATTGCATATGCTTCACATTATCCGTTAGGGGCGGATCTCGTGATCTCTTAGTGCACTGATTTCCCATGTCTTAAAAAGACTGTTACGTAACCCTTCTCTTGTACCACGTGGTATCTTATTTCCCCATATCCACAGTAGTGTCTAGAATGACTGTTTACTTTGCTTTGTTATTCCCTGATCTATGACTCAAGATACAATACTTGACTCTCTCTCCCTGCTATCACAAACCTTAGCAATAGCACAGTGTAACCTGGTCCCTGATCTAAAACAAAGACAAAGAGGGAAATTCTTCTTACCTGAGCCTCCTGCTTTTACTGTTTTTCCTTGGGGCCCAGTCTTCCGCTTTTCAGCCACAGATCAGAAAGTGGACAGCCTCTTTACACACAACAATTCAGTCGGAGGTCTTTTCACTTTAAGAAGAACCATTTTTTTCGGCAGCTTCTCCTGCGCAGATTTATCAGCACTCATGCACTCTGTGACCTGCAGCTTACCAAGGGAATTCCGGCACGATTAGGACCAAAATGTTAAATAAATTTGTTAGAGTCAGACTGTAAAAATCATCTAGTATTCAAAAACAATGTCAATCAATAACAAACAATAATGCAGGAGAACTCAAGTATCTTATACTCTAATGTACATTAGGAGGCAAAAAACCATACACAAACTTGTACAGAATTTTGACTAATTTATTGGTGTTACGCTTCATATTTTATACACTTCACTATCAGTTTTTGCCCACCTCACTGACGTGGTCAGTGACAGGGTCTTTACATCATAGTAACTTATGAAAAAGTGCTGAGATGGTGTTTTTCAAAAAATCTTTTTCCCATGAGAATGTTACAGCCTTGCAAGCACCTGGTCAGTCACAATGTCCTTCTGAGGATGTAGCCAATTCAAGGCTCTTAGATTAGTTCGAATACAATGGGTGCAGTTCTTCTTAAAATGCTTTTCTTTGTTCCTTCACTTGCTTACCAGCTGGACTCTATCTCTGATAGTGCGCACAAGGCTATTCTTCTGGTGATAGCAGGAAAGGATACACATGCAGACAGATTTATTATTTTCTAACTTTGCAAAATAATCTTTACTTGAAAGACATGAGCCAGGCTGCGCTTGAACGCTGCCAAGGCCAAATTTCTGATTACACTGCAGCTTATGCTTCAAGCAATAATATGCGAGTTTATTCCTACTATTATTCTAGTAAAACAGAATTAAATGCATTACATTTCATACTATATAGATTTGAGCACATTTATTCCTGTCTAAAGCACACATTTCTTTATATATCTGACCACACAACTTATATATGTCTGAATGTTTAAATGCACATTTTCCTAAGCAGCATACATTGTAAATATATATTTTTCTAGGCAGCATGTATGTAAATATATTTTCTAGGCAGCACATATGTGAATATATGTATTTTTCTAACAATTGTCTAATTCAGGCAGAAAGCCAGGACATACTATTGAATCATCTGGCATTTGTAAAGAAATTACTAACTTCTCTGAGGTACACTATAAACGAAAATAAATCACATCTAGCACCCTGCCAACAAATTGTATTCCTGGCAGCAAGCTTGAATACAACTTCCCAGATGGCCTACCTCATGCCAGAGAAACAAGTTTATTTGACAGCCTACTTCAAACTACTGGCCACAAAGACCCAGCTATCTGCAAGGAAAATACTGCAAGCCCTGGGGTTCAGGGCCTATTGTATTCTACTAATTCCATATGCAAGACTGCATATGAGGAAACTACAATGGTATCTAAAAAGCCTATGGTGTCAACATTCTCAGGATCTAGAATCAATGATTCCTATCATACCTTGTCTAAAGATAAAGTTCCTTTGGTGGGCAGAGGCCTGCCACCAAAACAAGGGGCTGTCATTTGCCGCCCAAACCCTAACAGGCGCATCAGACTATGCATGGGGGGGGGTTACTTGGCAGGGCAGTGCATTCAGGGCAAATGGTACCCGAGTCAAATGCACCTGCATATCAATCAAAAAGAAATGTTAGCTGTACAGAATGCTCTGACAGCCTTCAAGGACCACATTCTTCCAGGACAGTTTTTGGTAAAGACGGACAACACCACGGTTATGTGGTACATAAACAAGCGGGAAGGGGGGAACCCATTCATACCCTCTCTGCAGACTAGCCATGGCTCTGTGGAACACAGCCTTGAAGTACCAAGTGCAACTACAAGCTCAATTCCTGCCAGGCAAGCTAAATACACTGGCAGACAACCTAAGCAGAAATCTCATGGACCCACATGAGTGGAAACTGGAACCAAAGATATTCAACATGTTGAGAAACAAATGGGGTAGCCCAGAGATAGACCTGTTTGCCTCCCCTCAGAATTACCACTTGGACAAATTCTGCACAAGGACTCCCCACAGACAAGCTTGGAAAGTGGATGCCCTGTCCTTCACCTGGAAAAACCTATCAGTTTATGCCTTTCCCCCTCTGCCTCTCCTCTCCAAAGTGCTACTAAAGATCAAACAGGACAAACCAAGGACAATACTGATTGCACCAGACTGGCCACGCCAACACTAATACCCCCTCTTGCGCAGTGTGTCACTGCTGGAACCATGGCACCTGCCTCAGACCCCTGCCCTGCTGTCCCAGCAGAAGGGCCAGATTCTGCACCCTCAGCTTCAAACCCTAAACCTGGCAGCCTGGCTAATTACCTGATATTTCTGTTACCATCCCTCAGTAAGCAAGTGATGGATGTCATTCTGGAGGCAAGGAGGCCTAGTACTAAAAAATCCTGTGCTGAAAAATGGAAAAGGTTCTGTCTGTTTCTGTAGCCAAACTCAGGGGATGGGCACGGCAGCACCCAATTTACCTCAGATTCTTCAATACTTAACTGAGATGCTTCATAAGGGCCTTTCCTTTTCTTCCATCAAAATTCATGCCTCGGCCATTTCAGCACATTATAATACCGAGCCACCCGTCTTCTCTCATCCACTGCTGAAGCAATTCCTCAGGGGGGCCAAAAACCTAAGACCACCCAAGAGAGCCCCTACTCCAGCCTGAGACCTTAACTTTGTATTGGAAAAGCTAACTCTGCCTCCCTTTGAGCCAGCTGCAAATGCAGAGTTGAAATTCCTTTCTTGGAAAACAGCCTTCCTTCTAGCCATCACTTCAGCAAGAAGGGTGTCTGAATTACAGGTTCTCATGACAGTGGAACCTTTCATCATCTTTCATGTGGACAGGATGTCCCTCAGGATCAAGCCTTCCTTTATGCCCAGGATGATATCCAGTGTGGCCCTTAATCAGTCCATTCATTTGCCAACTTTCTTTTCTAATCCACTGAACAAAGGGGAACGAATACTGCACTCCCTGGTCGTGCACAGACAACACATTTTACTTGGACAGGACTAAGCCTTTCAGGAAATCTGAACAGCTGCTGGTTGCATTTGCTGCAGGGGCAGAGGGGAAGGCCATTTCAAAGCAAACCATTTCTAAGTGGATAAGCCATTGCATTCATTTCTGCTATAAGCACAATGGAAAACCTACTCTACAGGGGATAAGACCTCATTCCACCAGGGTTGCATCTACCTCTACAGAATTTCTCAGTGGTGTCCGTACCAGGGACATCCTAGAAGCTACTACCTGGAGTTCTGTACATACCTTCACCAAGCATTACCACTTACCATTTTTTTCGAAATCCAGAGCTGGCTTTGCCACTGCAGTCTTGTCGGGCCTTATAGCTGGTCCTAATGCTATCTAATTTCCTCCTCCCATCCTTAGCTTTGGAAATCTACCCAAATGTGATGACTGCAACAGTGAAACACGAAGAACATAGTACAGTTGTGTAAACTTACCATAAATGTAGATGTTAGAGTGTATTCACTGTTGCAGTCCTGGTTACCCTCCCTCCACCCCCTGACTTCTATTGACTATACCTCTATTCTTGTTTACTATGCTTAAAGCTTTCTGGTGTATTTACTTTTTGTTGGTGGTGTAACCTTGTATATAATTGCTTCCCATTATGGGGCACCTGACATCTGGGGCAAGAAAACTGATGTAATGGCGTCGGCTGCATGCTTTATACCCCTGACTAGCTGATGTCATGGAAGATGAGACAGCAACCGAAGCAGGACCCAAGACTTTGATAATCAGACCGACTGAGGGCTACCTGTGAGCAGATAACCCAAATGTGAGGACTGCAACAATGAATACACTCTAACATCTACATTTATGGTAAGTGTACACAACTGTATTTTTTCCACCCTTTGATCTGTTGTATGGACATAGGGTGAGGGGACCTCTAGATCTAAATCAAGATGAGTGGGAGGGTGTGTGTGAATTTCACAAGGAGTCTGTTGTGGCATATGTCCTAAACCTCAGGACAAGGCTCAGGGAATGCATGGACCTGGCCCAGGAGAACCTGGCAGAAGCCCAACAGCAGAAAATGTATGGTATGGCAGGAATGCTCGAGCTAGAGAGTATGCTGTATGGCAACAGGTAATGGTTCTCATTCCTGTCAGACACAATAAGCTGCAGGTAGCCTTGGAAGGACCCTACAAGGTGTTAAGGAAGGTCAGTGATCTTAACTAGATGGTAGAATTGCTAGTCAGGAGGCAGGGGCACAAATTGTACCATGTTAACATGCTGAAACCGTACCATGATAGGGAGGCCCTTGTGCTGAGTATTTGCAGTGGAATGCAGGAGGTGTCTGAGGGAGATCTGGTAACTAATCTCTTCAGTGAGACTCTGACTTGACACCTCAGTGGACGGGGTAGCAATGTCCCAGCAGCTATCTCCTACCCAGGTTCAAGGAAATCCGAGCAGTGTTACAGGAGTTTGGGAACATGTTCACTGGTAAACCAGGGTGCGCCCACCTGGTGCAGCACCAGGTGGATACAGGACCCAAAAGGCCTATTGGGCAGGCCCCTTATAGGGTGCCTGAGAGAGTCAAACAGACTCTGAGGGAGGAGATACATGAGATGTTGGAACTAGGGGTAATTCAAGAGTCCAACCATCCCTGGGCCTTCCCAGTGGTGCTGGTGCCAATGAAGGATGGCGGCACCAGGTTCTGTGTGAACTACAGGAAATTAAATAGTCACACAGACTCAGATGCTTACCCCATGCCTAGGACAGATGAGACCCTAGAGCAGCTGGGTGGGGCTAAGTATCTTACAACCATTGGTCTTACCAAGGGTTACTGGCAGGTGCCCTTGTCTCTCAGTGCTAGAGAGAGAGAGGTCAGCCTTTGTGACTCCTTTTGGCTTGTATGAGTTCACAAAGATGCCCTTTGGGATGAGAAATGCTCCAGCAACTTTTCAGATGCTGGTAGATCATATCCTAGCAGGAGCAGAAGGGTTTGCCTTTGCTTACCTAGATGATATTACCATCTACAGCCATTCCTGGCGAGAGCACCTTCAACATGGCTGGGAGGTGCTGGGTAGACTACAGAGGGCATGGTTGAGCATTAAGCTGAGCAAATGTCAGGTGGGTTTGGCAGAGGTCTCCTACCTGGAACATAGAGTGGCGAGTGGTAAGATCAGGCCAGAACCTGCCAAAGTGGAAGCCATTCAGGCCTGGCCTGCACCTGTTACCAAAAAGCAGGTGAGGGCATTCTTAGGGAAAGCAGGGTACTACAGAAAGTTCATCCCCAGTTATAGTACCATAGCTGCTCTCCTCACAGACCTGACAAGGAAAAACAGGCCAGACAAGGTAATGTGGACCACAGCATGTGAGCAGGCATTCCAGAAGCTTAAAGAAGCATTGGGGGGACCCCCTGTGTTAGCCAGTCCAGATTACAGCAAATAATTTGTTTTGTAGGTTGATGCTTCAAACTATGGGGTGGTGGCTGTAGTTAGCCAGATTTCTTCAGAGGGAGAAGAGCACCCAGTGGTTTATCTCAGTTGTAGGCTCCATCCCAGGGAGGAATGCTATGCAACTGTAGAAAAAGAATGTTTAGCCATATTGTGGGCACTGCAGAAACTTCAGCCTTATCTGTATGGAAGAAAATTCACTGTAGTTACAGATCAGAATCCCCTAACATGGTTACACCAAGCCAGCCAGCAAAATGCCAGGTTGCAAAGATGGAGCCTAGGGTTGCAAGCATATGATATGTCAGTGCAGCACTACAGTGGGGTTAGCAGTGCCAATGCAGATGGGCTCTCAAGACAGGGAATGGGGTAAGGTATACTCAGACCTAACCCTCTCAAGCAACATTTCTCAAGGGACACTTGAAACATTAGCTTAAGTTCTTGGGGAGGGGAAGAAAAATTAATATGTGATGTCCGTGCACTGACCCAGTAATCAAGGAGCCTCAATCTTCACCACTGGCACCAGTGAGGGGTGTCCACATTGGAAGGGAATAACAAATACACACACACACAGTAAAGTACAATTTCCCTTAAGGGCACACAAGATCACAGTCAGTCTGGGGCTGGTTTCTCCCTTTCTCTCCAGATCCCCAATCAGACTCCCCACTAGCACAGCTATAGAATGGAGTCCTTAACCAGGGTTCCAAGCTAAGTCCTCCCAGCACTCCCGCTGTCTAATCAGTGCTTTGTGTCCCTACCCAAGTAGCTGACACACACACACACACACACACACACACACACACACACACACACACACACACACACACACACACACACAAACTTTGAGATATGATATATACAACCAAATAGACACTCCTGGGGAAGCCTGACAGAGGTTCACTAGCTGTGCCCCTTTTGTCCAGACAATAAGGTAGTAATCTACTGCCACCAGAACCCCTACCCCTGGTAGAATCAGCTACCAATAAGGCCTTTCCAATAGGGGTCCAATCTTACTGTGCAATTTTATTATCCAGTTAGTAAGTGTGACCAGAACCTTTAAGGCTTATAGGAGTGGCTTTGTACAGTATCACTATATACATTCAATGTACTCTAGAGCTTAAATTATCTCTACACAAAACAGCCACAGTTGAAAGATTTAAAATATTTAATAATATATAATAAAAGCACAAGACAAATCTCCTCAATTCAACACAGTGCTAGTCAATCACAGGAAAATGCTTAAAATAATACTGTAGAATAGTCTGACATAAATATAGAAAACAGCTACACTAAACTTACTATTTTCTATCTCTTTCTGCGAGAGACAGTAAAGTGTAAGATCTTACTTACATACAGAGCAAAGTCAGAGTACTGGTGAGTGGATGTCCATCAGACAAAATCCAAAACGCTCTCTCTTTCTCTCTCAGATCTCTTAAATTGGTAATACATCACTGCTGACTCATTTTAGATTACATCATTCTTCTCTGCTTCCCAGGCTAACAGCAACTCAAGAGTTTTAACATTTCTTTGATCTTGCACCTGGCCAGGAAATCACAGCAATAAAAGACATTATACATGTAAAATCTAGCAATTAACTCTGATCTCAAAACAATAGAAGGAATTCCTTAGTCCAAACATTCCGTCTCTGAGCTTTGAGATCAATCATAAAATGTTTTACTTTATCAGCTTTCTTCCAGCAGAGTGCACTGTGGTTACATTTTTGAAGTTCAACATTTAACACAGTTTTCTTTACATTTGTGAAACAGACTGTGGATTTTATTAGTATTTACAATGGCATAGAATTATCTACAAAATGCTGTCTAGCTGGGCTTGCAGCCTTTCAGTTTTTCACAGATGCATACATTGCCACAGTTTGTGATTGCACTATTAACACCTTCCCATTACAAAAATCTGCTTCTGAGGTTATAGTTTGCTTCACTGTCACAATGTCTATAAAATGTTTATTTTCCCTTTTGTATAAATATACAGATCTGAAGTATATGTGTCTATAAGCTAGTCTGCATCTGTAGCAGTATGGCATCTATCTAACTGTGTTCTAACCTACATTGTAAGACGTGAACCTAGACTATGCAGGGCTTGTTGTTGTGGTATGCACTGAGTGATTGAAGATCTACTATGTTCACTGGCACATTTACTACAAAAATAAACTCTGGATATGAGGAGAACACCCCATTTACCAGGCGATGTCCAGTTAAATGCCTGCTAAAACATAATGCATTATTTCACTTAATGTTATTTAACACGAATCTAGATAACCTCACTGCCATCACTACAAGGAATAGAAAAAAGACTATCCTTTGGATACAAAAGAAGGGATTCTGAACACATGTTGTAACAAGGTAACTTTAGTCACCACCATTTTTCCCAGTATGCATTGGGAGCAGACCGTTTTAAATACGGCACCACATAAACTGGTGAATTTGCTGCACTTTTAGTGAAGACTGAGTAGCATGAGTTTTAATGAATTCAGAAAAGTGGGAGAACTGGGCAATAAAATGTGTAATAAAAGTATCTATTGTTGCCACAGACTATTACAGTACTGATTAGTGTGTTTGGAAGGACTGGGATCCAAATGGTGTAATAAAAGTATTACTTATTGCCACAGGCTATTATAGTGCTGATTAGTATGTTTGGAAGGACTGGGATCTAAATGGTGTAATAAAAGTATTATTTGTTGCCACAGACTTTTATAGTACTGATTAGTATATTTGGAAGGACAGGGATGTAAATGGTGTAATAAATGTATTACTTGTTGCCACAGACTATTATAGTACTGATTAGTATGTTTGGAAGGACTGTGATCTAAATGGTGTAATAAAAGTATTACTTGTTGCCACAGACTTTTATAGTACTGATTAGTATGTTTGGGAGAACTGGGATCTAAATGGTGTAATAAAAGTATTACTTGTTGCCACAGGCTATTATAGTGCTGATTAGTATGTTTGGGAGGACTGGGATCTAAATGGTGTAATAAAAGTATTACTTGTTGCCACAGACTATTATAGTACTGATTAGTATGTTTGGGAGGACTGGGATCTAAATGGTGCAATAAAAGTATTACTTGTTGCCACAGACTATTATAGTACTGATTAGTATGTTTGGGAGAACTGGGATCTAAATGGTGTAATAAAAGTATTACTTGTTGCCACAGGCTATTATAGTGCTGATTAGTATGTTTGGGAGGACTGGGATCTAAATGGTGTAATAAAAGTATTACTTGTTGCCACAGACTATTATAGTACTGATTAGTATGTTTGGGAGGACTGGGATCTAAATGGTGCAATAAAAGTATTACTTGTTGCCACAGACTATTATAGTACTGATTAGTATGTTTGGGAGAACTGGGATCTAAATGGTGTAATAAAAGTATTACTTGTTGCCACAGACTATTATAGTACTTTAGTATGTTTGGGAGGACTGGGACCTAAATGGTATAATAAAGGTATTACTTGTTGCCACCGACTCTTGTAGTACCGATTAGTATGTTACAGCCATAGTCAAGAAAAAAATGTTAAGATGCTGATGGCAGTACATGCCATCTGAAACTGTCTGATTGTAATGTTTCCCTTCAACTTAATGATCTACCTTAAAACACACTAGTAATGTTTTGGGTCAGTACAGAGCAGAGTTGTTCAGCTGCTGTTTGCATATTATATGCAATGTATATGTCCATTTCAAATCAGTTAATTGTGTAAAAGAAGGCATTATTTGGGAAGTTAATTATAGCAAAATGTAAACGTATTGGAGCAGTCCTGTCAGAAGTTGAAAAAGTAAGTAAGCAGTTTGAGTACATAAGAGTGGGAGATGCAGGACTGCATAGGGAACAGGCATCAACAGTAAGACATAAAGTTTTCTCAGTGCAGATAATTAGTGAGACACAGCTTAGTGTCTGGATATAGTTCACCAGCTCCTTTTCTGCAAGACATAAAAACCGTGGATGGAAAATATCTAGACAGTTAAAATGGCGCAGGTTGCAGAACAAGACAGGCAAGTAGTATGACAACTAAATATGTTTGTACTTGAGGAGGGGGTGGGCAGCAGAGAAGCAGTCAAGAGCCACTGACTGTACAAAAGTAGACATATGGATGTGGTCAAAAGACCCCGATTCTCTCATTAATGTAGCTCGCTAGCTTTTTGTTAGTTCCTTAATTCCATTTGAACTGATCTGAATCCTTCTTTCCTGGAGGTGTTGATTTGTACACCAACATTCTCTAGAAATCAATTTACAGGTCAGAGGCAGCATTAGGAATGTTTTACAAAAACTGAATTATGTAAGCCCACTTACAGATAGTGATAAGGATAAAGGAATCTGTGGGACCAACAGAGGGCAAGAGGAAGGTGCTGCATTGCTGCCTGCATGCATTGTATACTCTAGCAGTTCTTAAGATGCATTCTTGCTTGCAGAGCTTGACTTATACTTTTTGCTTTGAGAATCTTGACTCTTCAAGTTGTGCATAAGCTGCGGTGGGGCAGAATATGGCTTATAACAATTAACAGCATTCACTTTTGAAGAAGCCCACCATGGTAAAATGGGGGGCATTTTTTTTGTGGGGTAACAATATATAAATAGCTCCAAGCTGGTCTGGTAGCCTGACTCATTAAACCTTTTGTGGTGAAAGCAGTGTAAATCTTTTAGCCTGAAAACAGTAAATGGAAATAAAATAGATTTGTGAGAAACAAAAGTGACATGCATCTTTGTTTTAGTGTTGGGCAACCTGGCTACAACCTATGTTGACTCGATTCGCAGTGGCGCTATTCCTTGCTTAGAGAATGCAGTTCTTGCACTGGCACAAATTGAGAACTCAGCTGCAGTGAATCAGGCTGTTACGTACTACAAAGAGGCCATGGAAAAATCTGTGGCATTCCCCACTGAGTCTGTGAAAGAACTCTCTGAAATGCATGCACAAATTGAAAAGGAGGCAATTGAGGTTTTCATGAAGCGTTCCTTCAAGGATGAAGAAGGTGAATTTCAGGCTTTACTGACGGTATGTATTTTACTCAACTGTATAGCGACTAGGTCTGTTGTTTGCTGCTCCTATTTTAGAGTGTTTGAGAGTGTCTTTAGCACCTATTTTGATGGTATTTTGCTTATATCTGATAAGCGACTTGGCTGTTACTGCAGAAGAAGAAACTCAAAGTGTCTGCATGTGTCTGCACGAGTATGTGTGAAATACTGTTCTTTCAAGCTGTATGCTTTTAATACTGCTTCTCCTGACTGCATGTGAATTTCTCCATAAAACTGTTGTATAGCTGAGCTTTCCTAGTTAACAATAGCTACTCTAACATCCCATCTCTTTCCTTTATCTCACAGGTAGCCTCCGCCCTAACTTTATGTGAAGTTCCCAAGACCCATACTGCTCTCCTCAGGGAATGCTCTGACCAGGAGTTAACTTCTACTCACACACAGGGTAAATTCAAAACATTGTTGACGCCTTAAAAGTATATATTGACATTCTTGACTCAGGAACCTGGTGGTATCGCTAAGATAATTACAGTCCTAAATATATTTACCTGAAAACTGCTTCTTCACAGCAGAACTACAAATAACTGTTGTAGTAACTCCTAGCAGTGGATGCTCAGCCAGCTGGCCTCGCTTAACTGGCTCCGCTCCTCCCTCCCTGCCCCTTATCCCACCCGCCCCCAGTACCCCTAAAGTTATAGGTATAGCCTGCCCCTCCCTCTCTTCCCTGCCAATCCAAAACTCACACTCCTACTCCCCCCACTTCAAGGCCCACCCCATTACCAATTCTAACACCAAATCTCCTCCCCTCCCTATACCCTCTCCTCATCCCTATCATGGCCAGACTCAATTATTCTATCACCCCTCTCACATCTATATTACTCATCACTATCTATTTCTTAACAAAGTATGAAAATCAATCTCTGTTAGGAATCCCCTTCCACAACGGCCACACCAACTCCCAATCCTATCTCAATGGCATCTCTATTGCATCTTCACCCTACCAAGACAAAACAATATCCCCCAAAGTAGTCCATCTCACACTTCACTACCCTAAAACGCCAACTAACAAAACTAACCTCAAACTACTACTTAAACTGCAAAGATTTTTACTGTACCTGAAAAATCGTATAATCATTGCTGGTGATATCCATCCTAACCCAGGTCCCACCACAATATCTGACTCTAACCCCACTAACTTAACCCGAAAATCTACAGACTCCCTTCTAATACTACATCTGAACCTAAGAAGCATTAACAATAAAATTCACACCCTACATGCCATGATAGCTACTCACTCTCCTGACATTATGTGTCTAACTGAGACATGGCTAAAGCCCACCACTAAGGATCAAGAGATCCTTCCACCCGGGTATAATATCTACAGAGCTGATCGTGCTAAGAAAAAAGGGGGAGGAATAGCTGTAATGTTTAGAAATACCCTGAATATCCTTAAGAATCCATTACAACCCCCTACAATCTCCAAAGTAGAACTAATTGCCCTAAAAATATGCCTAAATGCTCAAAAATGCCTCAACCTCATTGTTACCTATATCCCACCTGGGAAGAACACAGACAACCTTGAGCAAACCCTGTGTTGGTTAGCCACCAACTACCCTCAAGAAACCATATTACTTGGAGACGCATATTGATTGGTCTCTCTGTTCTACCCATACAACCCCACAACCCATCAACCTACATGGTTTTTCCCAACATATCCTATCCCCTACCAGAATTGGCAATACTCTCCAAAAAGAAAGTACCATAGACTGGATCCTTACCAATAGAGACTCAAACAATTATACTACAGGCACCCTTCCCAATGACCTCAGTGACCACCTTATAACTTATATTCTTAAACATAAATGCCCTACTTCCATCCCCCCCCTATATAGACTAATCAGAAACAAAAAGAATTTTATCCCACAACAATTTCTTGCTGACCTAAAATCCTGCAACTGGACCATATTAAGAACCCTACCCCTCCAAGAGAGTGTGTCCCACTTTAACGACACATTCCTTAAGATACTTGACTCACATGCCCCACACAGACAAATTAGATCCAAAGCACGATAGCACCTTGGCTTTCTAGAGAAACTAAAACCAAAATTAAACTCCGTGAACCTAGCCTGGGAGAGATGGAGAGCCACAAAAACCCCCAAGAACGTACTAAATTTTTACAACTAAGAAACACTACCAAAACAGCCATTATCCAAGACAAAACAATACTTCTGATCTCCAGCATAAACACCAGAACAACCCAAAGAAATTCTGGGCAGGTTTTAACAACCTCCTGCACCCTGGTAAAACTACTACCCCAACCCCGAGAAACTCATTGAGAAAGAACAGGAAGTAGTAGCCAATACCTTTAACTCCTTCTTCACCGAGACAATCCAAACTCTAGCCAGTCAATTTACCTCCTCGCCCCCATCTGCCTCACAACCCCATGATGATGCCCCTACCCGCTCACTTTAAAGCCAGTCTCCTCATCCTACATAATTATCCTCTTAAAAGCTCAAACCAACGACACTAGCAGCTGATCACCTCCCAGCAGAATTCTTACAAATTAGCCTGATGTCATTGCTTACCCCATATCAATCCTTATCAACAGAACCATTTCTGAAGCTAGTATCCCCTCTATTTGGAAGATTTCTTATATTATTCCGCTTCACAAAGGAGGTTCCTCCACGGAAATCTCAAACTATAGACCAATAGCTATACTGTCCCCAATAGCAAAAATTATGGAAAGATGCATTCACAAACAACTTCTTAACTACCTCACCTGTAATCATCTCTTGTCAAACTCCCAACACGGCTTTCGTCCCCACCATAGTACTACCACTGCCCTTCTTTCCTTTGTCGACTCCATTAATAACAATCGCAATAGCAAACTAATATCCTCTGCCCTCTTTCTTGACCTATCAAAAGCATTCGACATGGTCAATCATCAGCTCCTTCTGTCAACCCTTGCGACCCTACATCTGGACACCCCAGCACTAACCTGGTTCAATGCTTACCTCTCTGATAGGCAACAAGCTGTCCTGTGGCAAAACAGACTATCAGGCCTGCTCCCTAACACCATTGGTGTTCCTCAGGGCTCAATTTTGGGTCCACTTCTGTTTTCTATCTTCATTAATGACCTTCACTCAGTCATCCCTCAATCCACCTGCATCCAATATGCCGATGACTCCACCTTGATCTGCTCTGATGTCTCCCTCCTGAATCTCCAGTCCACCACTCAACTCTGTTTCTCTCAAGTAGAAAAATGGTTTACTGACCGGCAACTCCTACTCAACCCAACAAAAACTAAACTACTATTATTTTTCCCAACGTCTTCTCAACCCTAGGAAAAGAACTCCCAAGTAATAATAATACAACCTTCCATGTTAAATCCAATAATGGGACTATCATAACCCCTGTCACCAGTACCAAATTACTAGGTGTAACTATTGATCATAAGCTCAAATTTGACATTCACATTACCCAAACCGTTAAATCTGTTAACAAAAAACTTGGATCCATGTACCGAATAAAAACTTTTAACTCCTAATGCCAAACTAACCATTGCCCGCACACATCTCCTCTCTACCCTCCTCTATGCCTCCCCAGTCTTTTCTTTCCTCAATAAACATGAACTTAATATGCTCTCCTGGCCTATAACCACATTGCTAGATTCATAACAGGTTCCCCATATCGCACCCACCATTGTCTTAATCTGAGAAAACTTGGTTGGTTGGAACTACCCAACCTTCTCAAACTTAATCAACTCACGGAAGCCTGTAAAATAATTAATCAACCAGATAGAACTCCTCACTGTGTAGTATACTGACCCCATACACAAACCTAACTAGTCTGCGATCATCCAACAGCACCCAGATCCTAACTATTAAAGCTAATAACTCGGGCGGTGATGCCCTCTTTGCCAACTCCATTGGCAAGCCATGGAACTCCCTGCCAAACTACCTGAGAACTATAACCTCGCACAATAAGTTCAAAATCGACCTGAAAGAATATCTCAAGACACAATGGCTATGCCCATGTCTTGAACCTGACTAACTTCTCATATCAAATCCATCTAGGCCCCTTCCCACTGGACCATGTCCCCTTCCATATCTTTAAAATTCACACAACCCCAATGGAAACGGGTGACTCTTGAACTAGTCTACACACTATTATATATAAAACCTCACAGCTATGTATTACCTGCTGATTTGTATCTTACCTGATGAGCTATTTCTCTCATATTACAGCTACGATAAATTTATTTCCCTTATTGTATATGTGACAGGTCCCCTTATCAATAACTTGTATTTTTTTCAAACCATGTATCTTGTATAACTTGTACTCTCAACTTGTGTCTAACCATTTTGTCTGGAGCTTTTCTCCTCGGGCCTCTACTGAAAAAGGATATGTATCCAGCTAGACTAGCCCGGTTAACAAATGTAAAATAAATAAAAATAAATAAATAAATTTTATTTCATTCATATAATTATTCTAGCAGACCTAAATGAAAAAGTTGCATTTATAAGTTTAACTACAGAAATCCTCAAAAGACCTTCAGTTAACAAACATGGGCAAAGCATAATGCCTGTTTAGGATTCTAAAAATAACATTGTGTTATTGGATTACTGTCAAACTTTGCTACTGCTCTACAGCTGTAATTAACACCTGCTTAAACCGCCAACTTAGTGGCCACATGACACTGCAGAGCCCCGATATCTGGAGATGTGCAATAATATTGTAAAATATAGTTAATACACATAACTAAAAAGTTGATGCGATTTGTTATATACTTGTGAAAACATTCCCTCAACTAGACAGAAATTCCTAGAACTACGCAATAGAGTCAAAAATGTAGTAAAACAGGACAAATTCCAATACTTACCAGTCTGCCCTAGACTCCTCCCAACACAGCCCCAAACAATTCTGGTCCTCCATAAACTCCATCCTCCACCCAGGTAAAGTCAGTAGCCCTCCTCCTAACATCCCTCACTCCTCAGAAAATATTGCTACCTCATTCAACACACACTTCACACAAACTATACTATCATTAGTTAAACAACACAACCCCCCTCCCCTCCATCCCACACCGTCAACTAGTAATCTCCCCGCTGCCTTCACTTTTTCTCCTGTACCTACCTCCAACATAAAAAAACTCTTAACTAAACTTAAGCCCACCAAATTAGCAGTAGACAACCTCCCAAGTGAATACCTACAAATCGCAGCTGATGCTCTGGCCTACCCAGTATCCATCTTGATTAACTGATCTCTGTCAGAAAGTTACGTTCCCACACTGTGGAAAGTATCACATATAATTCCCCTCCACAAAGGCGGATCCTCCACAGAACTAACCAATTACCGCCCCATAGCTATTCTCTCTCCACTCTCCAAAATACTAGAGAGATGCATACACTCTCAGGTCTCAGACTACCTCCTTACTAACAACCTCCTTTCCAGTACTGAGCATGGTTTCCGACCAAACCATAGCACCACCACTGCCTTACTCTCCTTTACTAACACTATCCTTCAGCATAAAAACAATGGCTATCTCTCCTCTGCTACTATCCTAGACCTATCTAAAGCATTTGACATGGTCCCACACAAACAACTTATCTCTGTCCTCAATAACCTATCCTTCTCACAATCAGTCACCAACTGGTTTCAGAGTTACCTGTCTGACTGCCAACAATCCATTGTATGGCAGAATGACATATCTCCCCAACTACCTGTCTCCATAGGGGTTCCCCAAGGATCCAACCTTGGACCCCTACTCGTCTCTGTTTTCACCAATAATCTAGCCTCTGCCACCAAACATGAAACACTCATACAATACGCAGATGACTCAACCATCATCTGCTCAGCCCAGTCCCTACCCAAACTGCAAAAAGTCACACAGAAAGCCTTTTCCTCTGTTGAAACTTGGTTATCCGATGCCCAATTAATACTCAACCCAAACAAAACTAAACTATTCATCTTCCAATCCACCAAACATACTCAAAATAACTCTCACTTTAACATCACAGCAAAAGACAACACCACTATGTAACCAACTGAACACACCAAATTGCTAGGAGTGGAAAGAGACAATAAACTAAAATTTGATATTCACATATCCATGACCATCGAAAAAGTCCACAAAAAACTAGGAGCATTATACAGAAATAAGCAACTTCTCACCAAAGCAGCAAGGATTTCAATAGCAAATTCCCACCTTATCTCCACTCTACTCTATGCCTCTCCAGTATATACAAACTAATGCAATGCGATTTAAACAAGCTAGAGACTTGCTACAACAAAATCGCCAAATTTGCCACAGGGGCATCCTACCGTAGTCACCACTGTCTCTCACTTGCTGAACTGGGCTGGCTTGAACTCCCTCACCTCCTTCAATGGTATCAACTCTCACTCGCCCACAAACTAGTAAACCATCCACTAAATGTCCCATCCCTCCAGAATCTACTCCAACCCTATCGCACCACCAGACCGCTAAGATCCAGCAACAAAAATCACTTGCAGATCACTAAAACCAATAACTCTGCCTCACCAACCTTTCTAGGCACTTCATTACTATGGAGGGGAGAGCCACATGGGAGTAGTCATTGAAGTCTTTTGGTGGAGACGTCTTAGGCAGAGGTATTATGGTGGTGTTCTTGAAGCACCTGGGAACAATGACCTGTTTCAACAAGGTATTGAATATGTCTGTAAGTACATTTGCCAGTTGCTCAGCATTTCTCGGATTTATCTTCATCAGGGTAATATGAACAACATCTGGATTTAGGCTGAGCACTTCTTCATTCTGGCTTGTTGGAGCTTTCATTGGTTTTGTGCTATTATCTTCTTCAAACCTGCTGAAATATATGTTGAGCTTGTTCAGGAATTCACTGTTGTCCTGACACTGAGAAGAAGTGGGCTCGTTATGGTCTGAATTCCGTGTCACAGTTGCCATGCATCCTTTCTGTCAGAGAAGTGATTTTTGAGTTTCTGACCATATGCCCTTTTCGCCTCTCTTACACCCTTTTTTAGGTTTGCCCTGGCATGCCTGAGCTCATCATTGTTTTCATCCTTGAAGGCAGTGTTCCTTACTTTCAGGAGCTCATATACTCTTATTTGTGAGCCAGGGATTCTGGGTGGCCCCATGTGATGATGCACTTGTTGACTGTTACATCACCTAAACATTTGGATATGTAACCCAACACAGACTGTGTACTCCTTCAGGTTGGTTTGCTGATTTGCACTGGCTTCCTCTCTGAACATATTTCAATCTGTATATGCAAAGCAGTCCTGGAGTTCTGATACTGCTCCCTCTGTCTATACCCTTGTTTGCTTTTTGGATGGCTTTCCTCTGGTTAGTAATGGTCTGCACACTGGAACTAACATGATGGAGATATGTTCTGAGTTGCCCAGGTGTGGATGAGGCAATGCCTTGAATGCCAGTTTAACATTGGTGCAGACTTTATCCAGTGTGTTCTCACCCCTGGTTGCAAAATTCACAGGTTGGTAATACCGATGAAGGACTGACTTCAAACTGGCCTGTTAAAGTCTCTTGAAATTATGTGCAAAGTTTCTGAATTCTGATTTTGCAAATCACTGATCTCCTTGTATAGAGCAGCCAGTGCCTCATTTGTATTAGCACTGGGAGGGATGTATACCACTGTGATGCTTATACCATTAAATTCCCTTAGCAAGTAGAAGGGTCTGCACTTTAGTGACAAACTCTATGTTTTCAGAGCAGTGGGTGGAAATTATTTGACAGTTAGTACACCTTCTGTTGTTTACATAGATACACACCCCTCCCCCACGTGATTTCCCACTGAGAGACTGTATCCTGTCTGCTCTGAATGAGACCCCTTCCAGATATACTGCACTGTCATTTATATTAGACTTTAGCCAAGTTTCAGTGAAAATAAGAGCACAACAGTCTCTCACCTTATTTTTAGTAGCTAGCTCCAGTCTTAAGTAGTCCATTTGCTTATCTAATGAACGAACATTTGCTGGTAGCATGGATGGAAGTGCAGGCCTGTATGGGTCTGCCTTCAGCCTGGCAGTGATTCCAGCTCAAGGACCGCTCTTCCTTGCTCTTTCACATCTCTTATGTTTCCTTCTTCCTCTGTGAATGATGGGTGCCATTACTGGTTGTGCAAGGCACGTTGAACCATGACTTAGCAGAATTTCCATTTTTTGTAGCTCAGGGAGTGTTGCACTGTGTGTGTGTGTGTGTGTGTGTGTGTGTGTGTGTGTGTGTGTGTGTGTGTGTGTGTGTGTGTGTATATATGTATGTATATATATATATATATATATATATATATATATATATATATATATATATATATATATACACACACACACACACACACACACACACGAACACACACATGCACGCACATATTTGATTATGATTACGAGAGAGAAAGTTTTCATGATCTTTTTCTAGTGGGGCAACTACTTTTTCAAGTCGATTTACTTTATTCTTGTCTTTCATTTGGTTGGAACTTTGTGATTTCTTAAGTCTCTCTGGTTTGTATTGGTGGTTCAGCTCTGTGTGGCAAAACTGTTATACTGCTACAAAAATTGTGGCATTATTTCCCGTTTTGTAGGACATTTGTTCTTGTGTGGAAATATGTCTACACAGTTTCTACCTAGTCCTTTATATTGCAGATTTTATTGATCTTTATGCTGTTATTCAAACATATAAATGTCTTTGTGAATAAAATAAAATGAGGAAACAGTACTAGTGTGTCTGTGTTATAATATACACACATACACACACACACACACACACACACACACACACACACACACACACACACACACACACACACACACACACTCACTCCACTGTTTAGCAGTGTCCTGCAAATGAAGGAAAGAATTAGTGTGTGTGTCTGGGGAAGAGAATTCCAAGTGAGAAATGCAAGATAATAGGTATATTTATTTAATTTTAGTATTAAACCCTCTCCAAAAAGACATTTTCACCTTGTGTTATACAGTGGCACAGGCAACCACCAGTGTCTCCACATTTTAGAAACTCATTATGTTGTTGTTTGTCTTTTCGGCTTTTCCCGGTTAGGGGTCGCCACAGCGGAACTCTGGTCTGCTAATGATTGGCAGTAGATTGTTATGGTGCCAAGTTGCCAGCCCGGCGCCCAACCTTCAGTGAAGGCATGCCCATTCACATATGTCTTTCGGAGGCCACTGAACTGCGGGGAGGACATGCAGACTCCACACAGAAGGCACTCCAGCCGGGAATCGAACAAGAGAACCTCTTGCTGTGAGGCAACAACGCTACCGCTGTACCACCACTGCTTACATTTTAGAAACTCATTATATGATTGGGAATCTCTCATGTCATCTGACCAAGAATTTATAGAATGTTTTCATTTTATCAGACATAACAGGCATCATCTAATTGGGCAGGTGCCAGTGATTTTCATTTGAACAGGTGGGGGCCTGACAGTTGGTAATGGGTGCCCTCAGTGTTGTTATTTCTTAAGGAATATAGGACTTGGCTTTACAAATGCAGAGGATGAACATTTTTATTGCAGTAATGTGTTGTTATAAATTAGATTTATGAACTGCAAGGGGGTTGATTTTTTCCTAGTATTTAGCTATAGCAAAGGCCAACCCACTTGCGTTCTGCTCCTCCTTTCCCCTTTCCACTTTACAAAAAAAAAAAAAACTTCTAAGCTTGTTTCCTGCCTTTCCTGTAAGCTTCTGAGCTCCTAAGCCTTTCTGTGTTGGAAGGAAGCCTTCTAGCTTAATTTTGTTTCTTAGAACAAGCCAGTTTTTTAGTTTTAGCACTTGTCTGTTTCTTTGTGCTCAGCACTTGTTCAGAACTCATTGTAAGCACTAAAGCTACAAATTACTACAGCACTCAACTTTCCTCACTTGTCTAGAGGAAAACAGGTTTTAATACTTAATAAATAAGCACCTATCCAGGCATGTCTAAGGGTCAGCTCCCAGTGTTTTCTCCTGTCTACCTGATGAATCTGGGCATCTTGGGGCAATGCAGCAATTGCCTCATGTACACAGACAACCCTCTCCTCCTACCACCCAACACTACAACCTGTGAGAGATGCACTTATATAGCCAAACTGTAAGCAAAGCTCTCTTCACCCAAGACTGGACTAGACAGTCAAGAGGAGAACATAAACACTTGCATCATACCGCACTCATCACATAGTCCTTCAAAACCTACACCACCAAAGCACACACATAGAAACACAAAACACACACCTACATTCACGGAGGCTCTCCATAAAAATCTACCCAAGCAACAGGAACCTCCAAAGCAGAAGCGCAAGCAACCTCCACTCCCCAACACAAACCAAATGACACATAGCCCACAAACTCAGTGTGCCACTCAACCACAGCCCATAAGGCATAACAATGTACCCAACACTCTAGTCATAGGTGACTCTATAGTTAGGCACACTGATGTTCCACTCACCAGGCTAAACAAGGAGAAAGTTACTGTCATCTGCCTGTCAGGTCCCAGGATCCGCCACATAATTCATGCACTCAGGTCACTCTACAACAAGTACAAATATGACTCTGTCATTGTCCACGTTGGTGTGAATGACCTGAGAAGTACCTTTCTGGACTACATGAAAAGAGGCATGGAGGAGTTGTCCGATCTTGTAGCCCAGGCAGGTATGACCCTAGCCCTGAGTAGCATCCTACCATCACCCAGAATGATACCACAGTATAAGGACAAACGATGTGGACATCCTACAAAAGGGCCTCACTGAGACAGATGCCTGATGTCAAAGCCATGGCCTCAAGCTCAATGCCAAAAAGTGCATTGTCATCCCTTTTGGTAAAAACTCTGTACCCATGAACTACCACATAGGTGGTAGTCTACTTAACACCGAAAGTGTGGTAAGAAACCTTGGGACACAGGTGGACAGTAGTCTCTCCTTTGATAAACACATCGCCACAGTAGTCAGGAAATCCTTCTACATGGCACACCTCATTACAAAAGGTTTCTCATCCAGGAAAAAAAGAGGTCATTGTTCCCCTCCACTTGTCAGTCATTAGACCCGTTATAGAGTACCACACCCCTTTTGGTATATACCTCACAAGACATCTACAACAACTGGAAAGGCCGCAGAAATACCTCACAAAGAGGATTACTGACCTCAAACAGATACCCTATGCAGACCGTCTCAAAAAACTCCAGCTTTACTCCGTCGCATTTTGCCTACTCAGAGGCGATCTCTGCCTAACATACAAAGCTATGTCCAACCCAGAGCTGTTGGACATGATCCACTTAAAGAAATCCCAATCCCTCCGAGCTACACGCTCTAGGGACCTAAACCTTGTCACCACAATAAACAGAACATGCTGGAGGGATAGATTCCTGTCCCAGAGACTTCCCATACTCTGGAACAAACTACCTATCTGTATCAAACAAAGCTCCTCATTAGCACTCAAGAAAAATCTTGATTGGATGGGAGATAGGAAATTCACCCCGGGGATCACTTCTGTGGCTCTGCTCAACGGGGCACAGGAAAATAATTTTCTTGGGTAGCGAAAGCCAGGGTACCATTTGACTAGGCTTATATAGGCCCTAGGGCCAATAAACTAGTACCTACCTATGAACCTATGAGAAATTGGCACTGGCAGATTGGCCATAACTTGGGACAGAAAACCTCAGCAAGGGGGATAGAAATGCATTCCTTTGAATGTTTAGAAAGTTATTTTCCTCTTTAATGTGTAAGGTGACTATAATACCTACAGGGAAGAGCATGGAAAATTGGGGACTGCCAATATTTATTATTTATTTATTTTATTTATTTTACTAACCGGGGGTGTCTGACTGAGCCAAAAAGGCCCCTTTTCAGCAGTGGCCCATGGAGAAAAGCTCCACACAGAAAAATAATTACAGATACATTTAGATATTTAGGCATGATCAGTATAATGTATAGAGAGGAAAAATATACAATGTTTTGGTTACTGTAATAAGATGACTCAACCCAACCTGCTGCTCTTAACAGAGTTACTGCTCTGTCAAAACTGCATAATGGAGCTATTCCTATCAAAGTTTTACCTCTAGGAATTATAGTGTTCCTAGTTACCACTGACAGCATCCTTAAATGTTAGCCTGTACAGCAAACATAATGGCTGGAGGGCTGGTGCATTAATTATTCTTGTAACTGTGTTACCTGTGCTCACACAAGTTAAGATGCACATCAAGGGAGTCAACAAAGACCACGAATGTAGCATTTTTGAAATGTAAGGAAAACAGGAGGGTTGGATCAGGGTAATAAGAACATTTTTCCAGCCATTATGTTTGCTGTACAGGCTAACATTTAAGGATGCTGCCAGTGGTAACTAGGAACACTATAATTCCTAGAGGTAAAACTTTGATAGGAATAGCTCCATTATGCAGTTTTGACAGAGCAGTAATAACAAAATTCACACCCTACATGCAATGATAGCTACTCACTCCCCTGACATTATGTGTCTAACTGAAACCTGGCTAAAACCCTCCACTAATGATCAAGAGATCCTTCCACCCGGATATAATATCTTCAGGGCTGATCGTGCAAAGAAAAAAGGGGGAGGAATAGCTGTCATGTTAAAAATACCCCCTAAATCCATAGGAATTAAAATCTGCCCTAACAACAAAAAATGCCTCAACCTCATAGTTTTAACTTAACTTATATGGATTTTCCCAACATATTCTATCATTAGGCAATGAAAGAAAGTACCATTGACTGGATTATAACTTATATTATTAATATATAGACTAATTAGAAACCAAAAGAAATTTATCCCACAACAATTTCTTGCTGAACTAAAATGTTGTAACTGGACCTTAGTAAGAACTCTACAGGAGAGTGTGACCTACTTCAACAACATATTCCTTAAGATACTTGACTCCCATGCCCCACAAAGACAAAATTAGACCTAAAAAGTGTATATCCTCCCCTGAAAAAAAAAAAAAACTAAAATTAAACTCCGTGACCCAAGCCTGGGACAAAATGGAGAGCTACAAACCCCCAAGATAGAACTAAGTTTCAACATCTAAAAACTACTAACAAACAGCGTTACCCAGACAAAAAGCAATACTTCTGCCACCAGCAGAAACATCAGAACAACCCAAAGAAATTTTGGGCATGTTTAACACAAACACCAGCCATCCAGGTAAAACTACCCCCCCCCTGAGAAAACTCATTGAGAGGGACAGGAAGAATAGCCAATGCCTTTAACTCTTTCTTCACGAGACTATCCAAACCCCTGCAAATCAACTAACTCACTCACCCCACCTGCTACACAACAACCCCCCTTGCCCTACCCCCTGTTTTTTAGCCTTTCTCCCATCATCACATACTCTCTAAAGCCTAAAACCCAACCAAGCAGCTGACTTCACTGAGCAGCAGAATTCTTACAAATCGTCTGATGTTGTGCATACCCTATATATCCATCATCATCAAACCATTACAGAAGCTAATATCCCCACTATTATCCTGACTTCCTATCTTCCACCATCACACAAAGGCTACACGGATATTTCAATGACCAATAAGAGATATCATAGCGAAAATTATGGAAAGATGAATCATCTACTATCCAACACCCCAGCCGGCTCCGCCCCCCATAGCACAACCACTGCCCTCCTTTCCTTTAGCCGACACCATTATAAAAATCGCAATAGCAAACTTATATCCTCTCCCTCCTCTTTCTTGACCTGTCAAGCTTTGAATGTTCTACACACTTCTGAAAACCTTGTTTCTGTACACCCCATCTCTAACCTGCATTCAGAGCTACCTAACTGGTGGAAGGTCTGTCCTGTGGCAAAATAGACTATCAGGCCTGCTTCCCTATACCCATTGGTGTCCACAGGGCTCAATATTGGGACCACTTCTGTTTTCCATCTTCATTAATGACTCCCACTCAGTTATCTCAATACCTTGCATCAATATGATGACTCCGTGTAATAAAATCTAGATCTCTCCTCTCTCACCTCCAAACTGTCCTCAAGCTGTTTTCTCTAGTAGAACCCAAAGAACTCCCAAATACTGATAATACTACCTTCCATGTCAAATCTAATACTTGGGACTATCATAACCTGTCACACCCAGTACCAAATTACTAGTAACTATTGATCATAATTTGAATCTCCTACTGCCAAACTAACCATTGCCCGCACGCCACTCTCTCTACTCCTCCTCTCTATGCCTCCCCAGTCCTTTTCCACAAAAAGCTAAACTAAACATCTCTCTCTCTCTCTGCCTATAATTTGCAGATTCAGATTAGGTTCTCCATACTCATACCCATGATCCCATACACTAACCTAAATAGGTCTCAGATCATCCAACAGCACTTGATCGAACCATTAAAAGCAATAATTCTGAGGAGGATGCCCCTCTGCCAACAACATTGGCAAACCATGGAACTCCTCCCCCAAACAACAACCTAGAATCTCTCTCATCAGTTCAAAAGCAACCTGAAAAAGTATGTCAAGTCAACAAAGGCTATGCCCATGTCCTGAACCTGACTAAACTAACACAGCTAACTTCTTATCTCATCTCTATACAGATCACTATCTTCTTCTTTCTTTCTCCCAAATGATGCTTGGAATCCTCTTTACAAAAAAAATTATGTGGGTGACTCCTGAATTGAAAATATATAGTAGTATTAAGTATTTATCTCAGCTATATACCAACCGACCACTCTCTGTTCTGTCAATTATATCTCTATAAATCATACTTTTTCTACACTAATCTAAATCACGTAACGTCAACTTGAACTTTTTTTATAATCTTGTATTTTTTTTTTATAGCCTGTTTTATTTATTGTTTATTTACCATGTATGTTGGAGCATTTCTCCTGAAATCTACTGAAAACAGGATATGTATCAGGGTTAACAAATATAAAATAAAATTAATAATTTTTTGAGAATGTTTGATTGTTATAATAGTCTGCCTTCAAAATGGTGAGGAAATTAAAGAATGCTATGCTTGATGTGATTACTGTAGAAAGTGGTAATCAGATGCTGTAACCAATACCTGTAACTTAATTTGTCAGGTGAGAAAAAGGCAGGAAGGGAGAGTAATTACCATTTCCTGTTATTCTTGTTTTTGTTTTGTTTCAATCTCTCATTTAATATTCTGATTATTTTATTTGTTTTTACAGAAAAACATAACCTCGTGCTATGAACAGCTTTGCCAGAAGAATGAACAAGAGTCAGCAAACCACTGCAAGGCAATAATTATGGATCTTTTCAGTAACCTGGAGAAGGAAGTTGCAGATGGACTATATTCTCAACCCGGCGGCTACAAGCAGTTCATAAAAGTTCAAAGAGACTTACTGGAGAAATATATGGCTATACCTGGAAAAGGAGTCAAGGTACTGCATAGTTATATTTGTGGGTTTCTATTTATGTAATGTTTGCAATGCTATTTAAAGTCAAAACTCTCAAAGGAAGTTGCAAGAACAGGGAGATCATTGCGCAGAGACATTCGTAACTAGCATATTCAGAAGATCTGATTTGCTTCACTGCATTACCTGTCAGCAATTTAAGTCAATGGATGCATGAGGTTGCTGTAAGGAAGACTTGAATGTGTGTGTGTGTGTTTTTTTTTTCCTCAGTGGGTAGTTGTGCTAGGTATGCACTGCCTGGTTGCAACTTGCACAGAGATCACACAGTTTGCAATTGAAAAATGACATAATAATGACATAATAAATTCCAGAGCTTGAGGATGAAATTTAGTAGTTTAGGTCACAGCCTTAAGAGCCATTAATCTAGTGTCAGGCTTTCAGCTTGAACCCATGCTCTGTCGCTCAGCAGGCATAAGAGCACCAGTAGGTTTTGTAATTTAGTGAACTAAACCTTTTGCACCATTTTTCAACCACAAACTGCATAGGCTACAAGGACAAGGGTGTACACATTATGCATGGACAACTTGAGCAGAACAATTAAATAATAAGTTCATAAGACAGGAATAGAAACCAGAGTTCCCTGAAGAAAATCCACTTAGAAATGGGAAGGATATATAAATTCCACAGTGAAAGTAAATTGAATGCTGGGCCTGACAGTAGCAATTTTTTCCATCACAATGCTATTGCTGTATTTAGAGATGGGATGATGAGCAGTAAAGTGCATGTTTTATATTGCAGGCCGATGCAGTACTTCAGGAATTCCTTAAGTCAAAGGAAGACGTGGCAGCATCGATTCTGCAAGCAGATCAAAGCCTGTCTGAAAAGGAAAAAGAAATTGAAGGTAAATGTGTTTGAACTCTGATACAGACTGGAATGCTTTAGACATGTCCCATATCAGTAACTGTAAATTCTTTTGTGCTGTGTGTAGAATGTCAGAATGTGTGCAGATTCTGGAAAAACACACAATTTCTGTGTTTAACCACAGATTGGATGTTAGTCACAGCTATGAGCAGAAAGACCAAAGTTTAACACCCATAATTGCAGGTATCACTCCACTCTGGAGTGTAAACTGTAGTTGTGTAGCACCTTAAAGAGGTTTAAGATGAGATTTACACATATAGACCTGGAGAATCCATGATTCAAGACTGCTCCAACACTGGCATCTAGCACACAATGTGGCATCTAATTATATTTTCAAAGACCACTGTAGCTAGTGACATTAATAAAAGGTCTTTTAACCAGACTACAGAACAAAGCAAACATTGTAGTGAGCCATCTTTCATAGGATGGCTCTTCATGTCCACTGTCATCCTTTGGTGCAGACCAGCTTCCAGTAACATAGTTGAAACAACTGGTAAAACCAAAATTGAAGATGACAACAACCAAAATGGTGGATTTGGTGGATCTATTTTGGTTGTTGTCAGCTTCCAGTAACAGTCTTAATCTCTTCATCTGTGATTTTCTCAGCAGATGTCTTTGTGTATCATAACTTACAGGTAACTTCAGCCAGCTACAACGTCATCTTTCTGCTTCTGGTTTCTCTTATATATTTGGTATGCCTCCTTTCTTTTCTTAATAGTGCGCCATCCCCACTTCCATCACCTAGACGTTTTTTAGCTGTTATATAATTCAGAGTTGTGTAATATGGATGGGGAAATCAACAGATGCCCATCAGTATCAACCATTAAATCTATGTCTGCTGCTTATGATGAGCATATGGGAACCAAGCTTAGTACATTAACATGCTTTCCAAGCAGTGATCAACACAGTACATAAGCCACAGGACTAAAGGGATTTGTATTTTCTTCAAAGCTCTAGTGTTCCCGGTCTTTACTCCAGCCCTCCACTTTCCACTGCCACAGCCTTCCTCATACGTACTGGTATTAAATTAATGCTGTCCGACTGTGTACAGGAATTATACTCATGCTGCTTAAGAATCCAGTCAGACACTGTCTGTGGAGCATGGAGCTGTAACTACACAGTATTAATTCACCTCATGTTCTATACAGTACAATCAAATCATAGAGTAGTTCCAGAGGAGTGTGTGTGTTTGTGTGCCTGTCAATAGATCAATGACAGTTTCAGCAACTGCCATTTTGGAGAAAGTGTTTCACTGAACAAACTTTTGCCAACAGTGTAGAATTTCTTTTTGTCCATTGTTATGCAAACGTATAGTAGGTATATTTAAATTTGGAGGTGTCCCCCAAATGCGGGGGTGGGGGGGCTTAGCCTACTGCAAAAAAATATTTACTCCAAGTTTCAAAGAAAGTGCTTTCAGTGAAAGTTTTTTGGAGTTGCTGCTGTCAAGGAAAAAGGTGTCAATCTATTGACATGATTCTGTGTGTGTGTCTGTCTATTTATCTAGCTATCAAATAAGGAGAGAGGAAATGTTTTTATTTGATGGCAGATAAGCAAATTCTGCTTACTGTTACTCCTCCTTTTCTAACTGCATATGTTGTTGTTTATAATTAAACAGCAACGAGCATTCGTCTGACACTGCCCAGACTTGCCGTTCACATTGATAACCTACCAGTTGGTACAGCTGTCTCATAGGAATGTAAAAAGTAGTTTGAAGACGGATGCTTTGAAGCTGCAGTTTACCATCAGGGAGGGAGAGTTTGTAGATTTATGTGGATTGTGAACATTTTGAGGCTACACTGATCACAGCTAACCATGACTGAACATTATCAGGATTCTGTTAAGACTCAGTAAGCTATTAAGAATACAATGTTTCTGGGGCACACCAGGAAGGTACACTTTACCACTTCTTCACCTCTGTATTTACAGGACTGGAAGGAAGCCGGTACAGTCTATCAGCAGCTCCTTATCCCATCAGAAATTATGCTTACGTCTGTAACTGTAAACTCTAGTGACATCAGTAGTAGCAGAAGGGCACAGTTTACATCAGGAATACAGATCCCTTCAGTGTTTATGGAGTTTAGGGACCTCAGGAGTAGGGCAAACACTGTATCATAAGAGAATATTGTATATGTTTTTTACAGTTATGGACACTGGAAATGTTTGGGAAGCGAAGAGCACATTACACATTGAACAAATTACATTATGACTAAACACTATTTACACTTTGTGACTCTTTGGACCACTGCCCATCAAAATACAACTGTTCAACCCTTACTGCATGAAACTATACTGCCAAGTACTCAAAACTCTAAACCAGTGGCCCAGACCTATGTTTGGCCTCATCCCTATCTATGACTTTTCCCTTTCTAGTTATTTGCTAATTTTCTCCAATAAATTCCAGCTCCCTTTTGCTTATTTTTATGTTCCTACTGGTAGTCATCCCTACTGGTAAAAATATCTTTTCTCCATTTCTACATTGACTTATTTATCAAAATATTTTCTGCTACTTTGTAAATATAATGTTCTATATGGTGGTTACAGTTCTCCTTGAGGGTCTGCATCCAAAATGACAATCTCTCCTTATTTTGTGACACACACCCACACCACACCACCACACACACCAAGCATTTCAACTTAATTTCTTTCCACTTTGATTTACAGTTGTTTGTTTATGTTATGCTTAAATATGAAGCTCTAAATTAATCCTTGAAACCTGGTAATCCTAAACCACCTTGTTATTTGAGGAGAAACAAATTGTCCCTCTCAGCTCTTGTTCTCTTTCCCTCCTAAATAAATTTCTTCATTTCTTTAATAATTAGTATGTCTAATCTGTTTATAATATTAAAGAGATTAGAAAAATTTTCACTGCTTGAACCTTACTATCCATATCCAAAGTCAAGAGCTTCCGACTTCTCAGGATTTTTTTTGTATTATCTTACATTTAATCATCCCACATATCCTTAGATATCATAATATAACCCATTTAATCCAAACGTGTAAGTATTTCATCCTATGATATCCCCATAAATGTGGGTATTGCTTAACCACTTCATGTGTGGGAAGATAGTTTACCACTATAGCCTTTGTTTTATCTTCATTTATTTCATATCTTAAAAAACTTGAAAGTGCCTGAAATGCTCCACAACACTGAAATATCATTTTCTGAATAAGTCCAAAATAATATCATCTGCAAAGAAAGCTAGTTATTCTTCAGTACAATACCAGTGTATACCCTTGAATTTGTGAGGCCTTTATTTTCTTTGCCAGTGGCTCTAAGTATAAGGCAAATAACAAAGGGGAAAGAGGACTCCCCTTCCTGGTTCTTCTGTTCAAACAAAGATTGTCAGAGAGGAACCCTCTCACTTTAGCTCTTGCCTCTAACCCTTCACATATCTTCCTAATTACTGCCATTATCCCATGAGGAAATGCAAATGTTGCCATTACCCTACTCATAAAATCCCAGCTGACCCATCAACAGTAGTGGGGACTTCTTGCACTCTAATTCCCTCTGGATCATCATTGTGCTATTAATGTTGTTTCCCCTCCACAAAACCACACTGATCAGTTTTGGCAATACCTTGCTTTAGAATTTGTATTTATTTATTTATTTGTTTTTGTTGATTGGAAATGTAAACTGTGCAGCAAACCTATTTTCAGTGGCAGCCTGGGGAAAACAATTCCACAGAAAAATATTTATATGCAATTTTAGCATAGAAGACAGATGTTTTTATATAATGTTAATATAGCTCGTGCACTTTCATGTTAGCATGACCTATATATTGTTTGTAACATTGTTTATGTACACATAAGTGTCAATGGAGAAACATGAGATAATGTTAAGATTAAACAAAGAAGCTATGAAAGACTTGCAACATTTATTATACACAAAGCAGCAGTGTAGCTGAAGGCGATACAGATATTTTAAAGGCTACAGCAAGAAGGGTTTCATTAGAGAATACTATAGTGGAGTGTAGGAAGCCCTGTTAACTTGTACAACATGAAAAATTACAGATAAAAGGAGGAAAGGGGAGCAGGTATGAAGGTAAGGAGAGAAACCGAGGAGAAAAGGAAAATTAAGAGTAGGTTTAAAAACCCATGTTTGCGTCGGTTTACGCTTGTTTAAGCTCCACCTAGTGGTGCCGAGCTGAGGTAAACTATTACTGGTGCCAGAAAGTCTGCTCTTCAGTTTTTCCCTTGAATCTTGTTAGTTCTTTCTCTCTTGCACTTCAAATAGCTTAATCGCTTGGCACTTCAACAGGTTTTTGTAGCGAATATTGTAGCACACCTAAGTGCCATCCCCACTAGTTGTTCTTCATGGAAATAGCTGTAGTCCTTAGTAGTTATGTCCACCCCTCCTGGAATGATTACAGGGCAGTTCCCTGTGCTTTCTCCTATTAACCTGGTACACTTGGGCACTTATATCACCAAACTGGAAGCTACGCACTCTCCAGCCAAGACCGGACTAGCTGGTCAAGAGGAGATGGTCAACACCTGCACCACACCACATGGAACACACAGCCCTCCAGAACACCCACCATCACATCTCTCACAAGGCCAAGAATACAGCCTCCATGGGATCCGATAATATCCTTGGCTGTGTTCTACATGAACTACAAAGTGAACTGGCACCACATCTGTGTACCCTGTTCAGTCACAGCCGTACTTCAGGCTTTGTCTTTATCAAATGGCGCATAAAGGGGGAGCAACTACAGACCCTGGGAATTATGGCCCCATTAGCCTGACAAGTCTGATATGTAAAGCTGTGGAGTGCATCATTATGGACCTGATTAACAAAGATGCAGGAAATCTCCAAACTCTAGACCCATGCAGTTTGGCTTTGTGAAAGGGAGATCATGCCTGCTCAATCTGGTTGACTTCTTTGAGTCCGTCACTAGAGCTGTGGATGAAGATAAGGCAGTGCATACAGCCTACCTTGATCTAGCCAAGGCCTTTGATACCATTCCTCACTCGGGAATTATTGATAAACTCACAAAATTAGGCATCAACTCCTATATCACTAGGTGGGAAGCAAACTAGCTCACAGAACACACAGTGTGAAAATAATAGACTCCAAGTCAGACTGCCGACCAGTCATGAGTGGAGTCCCACAGGGATCAGTCCTGGGACCTCTCTTGTTTGGCATCTACTTCTCAGAAAGTCCAGGCCAAAACAAAGGGACTCTGGCTGACCAAGTTCGCAGATGACTGCAAGCTGGGAGCTATTATTAACTCCCCTAGTGATGCAGACATCCTACAGAAAGACCTGACTGAGACCAATGACTGGTGTCAAAACCATGGCCTTAAGCTTAATGCCAAAAAATGGATCCTCATCCCCTTTGGTAAAAACTCAGTTCCTACTAATTACCACTTCGATGGGAGCCCACTGAACACTGAAGGCGTTTTAAGAGATCTGGGGTCACAGGTTTACAGCAACCTCTCCTTCGACCACCACATTGCCACTGTGGTCAGAAAGTCCTTCTATGTGGCACATCTCATTACCAAGGGTTTTGCATCCAGGAAGAAAGAGGTCATCATCTCTTCCTACTCTTCTCTCATTTTACCAGTCATTGAGTATAATTCTCCATTTGGCATGTACCTCACTAGACACCTGCAACAGCTGGAGAGGCCACAGAAGTACTTCACGAAGAGGATTCTAGGCATTAAACACGTGTCCTACACGGATAGACTCAAAAGGCTCCAGCTATTCTCTGTCTCATATCACCTACTTAGAGGTGATCTTTGTGTAACTTACAAAGCCATGTCTGACCCAACTCTGTTACAAATGCTACATCTAAAGAAATCCCAATCCCTCCATACCACATGCTCCAGAGACCTCAGTCTCATTACCACAATCAACAGAACATGCTGGAGGGACAGGTTCATAACCCAGAGACTGCCCATGCTCTGGAATAATGTTTCTGTACATGTCAAGCAGAGCATCTCGCTGCTGCTCTTCAACAGAAATCTTGATGAGTGGATAGGTAATAGAAAGTTCACCCCGGGGATCACTCCATGGCTCTACTTGACAGAGGTACTGGGAACTAACGTCGGGCAGCATGATGCCAGGGTATTTCTATGGGGTAGGCTTGTAAAGGCTGCAGGGCCGTTAGCCTAGTACACACCTATGAACCTATGAAGATCTATATGAACAGAGTGGAGGAGAATGGCCGGAGAAAGAGAGTATTTATATGTATGAGAAAGGTTGTTGTTGTGTCTTTCGGCTTTTCCTAGTTAGGGGTCGCCACAGCGGAACTCCGGTCTGCTAATAATTGGCAGTTAATTTTTACATGCTGAGTTGCTGGCCCTAACGCACAACCTTCAACGAAGGTACACACATTCACGCATGTCTCCACAGAAGACGCTCTAGCTGAGAATCGAACAGGACAACGTCTTGCTGTGAGGCGACAACGCTACCGCAGCACCACCACCACGGATACATATGAGAAAAGTAAGAGGTACAAATATTTTTTTATGCAAAATAGATGGTAAGAGGTAGAATATCATGTAAGGAGATTCAGAGAACACATAGAATGAATATATAGGATGGGTGAGCCAGGTGTGAAACATGTACACAGCCCGATCTTATTTAGGTATTGTTTAAGCTTGGTTTTGAAACTTATTTTGTCTGTCAGTTTGAGTGTGAATGGGACAGAGTTCCACAGTTTTGAAAGAGTATAACAAATCTCCTTTATTATTGTTGAATTTAGTCTTGAGAAGAAAGGATATGTTACTAGAACATAGGTCTTTGATACATGAGTAGAATTATAGGGTGTTTTGCAGTGCAAGGTATTTTTCTGGCTTCTAGAAAAGTTTGTGGGGATGACTAATTGTGTGTGGGATAATTCAACTAGTTTAGTTCTTTTAGGAGCAAGCTGTGAAGAGTTTTGTATGGGAAATTTACAGCAAGTCTAACTGCTCTGTTATAGCAAGTCTCTAGTTTCATCTTGTCATTTTTGTTTGTTTTGATTTTTTAAGAGTACGAGATGTGTCCAGGAGAGATGAGAAGGTATGACTTAGCAATAAATTACTGCTTAACTCAGAGGGGGAGCTAAGGTTCATGTATGTTTTTATGATGACTTGAAGCGGGTAATGGCCAAATTTTAGATTGCCATTAATTAGTACACCCAGTAATTTTGTTTGAGTTTCAGATTTAGTGCTCTTGACTGTGTATATATGTAAAGCATATTTCTAATCTGTGTGCCATTTGGGGGAGAAAAGCATTAACTTAGTTTTGTTTGGATTAAGTGGGGGTTTATCTAGCCAGGATTCCACTTAACTTAGTTTTGTTTGGATTAAGTGGGGGTTTATCTAGCCAGGATTCCACTTAACTTAGTTTTGTTTGGATTAAGTGGGGGTTTATCTAGCCAGGATTCTACATAAAAAGATGTTTGTGTGATTTCTTGAAATTTTAAGAGGGTTGGTAAAACAAATCAACCTGCCAATTGCTAAACTCAGTTTAGGTTCACTGACGGGATGAAACTTGGAAGCGGTTGATATGATAGCAAAGAGGAGGCTGGACACTATGTATCCATGTGACAAGATGGAAGGGAAGCACAGCAAAGTCACTTGGCTTGGGATTCAGAGTCTACTACTCAGGAGGACAGACTAGAAATGGTGTGGGAAATGTGGTGAGGGAGAAGCTTCAGAAGGCAGTGAGGGATGTCAACAGAATTAGTGACAAACTCATTGCAGTCAGACTCCAGCCTAATAATACGGCAGTATTCATAATCTCAGCCTGTGCCCCACAGCAGGGTTGTGATAGTGAAGAAGAGAGTACATTCAGACAGCAGTTGCAGGACCTGCTAAAGTATTTATTTATTTATTTGTGTTTTTCAATGAATATTAACTCAACTGAAGTTGTGGCTGTCTCTCTACAGAGTACTTTTTAGAATTTATGTGTAGCCATTGATAGCAATGAGGTTCAAGGATGCATCTGCAGTCATAACATATGGGTTGTCCTGCCTCAGGCAGCCCTTCGGTCAGCCGGATTCCAAAGTCTGGGACTGGCCTTGGCTGATGTCGCACTTTCCCCGACGTCAGAGCGTCTGGGGTATAAAAGCATCAGCTGACGCCATTTTCCTCGGTCTTTCTTGCCGCGCGGTGCCCGAAGCAGAAGCTGTTCGCAAGTGCCCGTCGGTCAGATCCAGTGAATTCAGCTACCGAAGACTTCAAAAAATCTAAGTACCCCGTTGGGGACTCTTTCTTGCCTCAGCCGATGTCAGACAAAGTAAATAATTGTTTAACTTGTGGGAAACCAATACCTCATAAGGATTTCCATTCCTACTGCCTTCCTTGCTTAGGCCCAGACCACGACCTATCGGCCTGTTCAGCCTGTGCTTCCTTCAACCGACGAACTCTTAGACGTCGGTGGGAGTTTGCAGAGGAATTTTTTGGGGCCAATTTTGCATATAAAATGCCGTCGGAGACTCCAAGTTCGCATTTGGTGAAAAAACGGAAGGACAAGGACCGACACTCGCGGCCCGCAGTTTTGGCTGAAACCACGGTAAGGCCTACCGCGAGTGTCTCGGTTTCGGCCGAAACAGAGTCCTCTGAGATTCCTTCTTCCGAATCCATTCAACCGACCACCGCGGCCCGGGAGGCCCCGGCTGAGTCGGCTACCGAGCTACCTACCGAAACCAGTGTCCAGGAAATGTCCGACACCATACCTTTGGACATTTCTACTCCTGCACGTGGGGCAGCTAGGCCCCCTGCTTCCATGTCCATTAAGGCCTTTTCTAGGGCTAAAGCTGCTAAACTTTCTAAAGCTTTGCCTCCCAAGACTACCTCCCAGAGGCCTTCCTCTAGTTCTCAGATTCTCAGCCTTGCAGAGGACCTTATTTCTTTAATTAGGGGTTCACAACCTCACCCAGACAGGGCCTCTCACCCTCCACCAGACAAAAGGCCCAGGACTGACCCCTCTGACCCACACTCTTCAGATGAGTCCACGGATGGATCTGAGTTGTCAAACCACCAGGAGGAGGCTTATTCGCCCTATGAGGATTCTGATGTTGAAGAATCTATCCCTTCGGCCTCCCCTCCTGAAGAGTTTTCCTTTGGTGAGACTCTACACTCCATGAGAGAGCATTTTCAATGGCAAGGTCAGGAATTCTCTGATTCTAGAAAAAGATTAAGGACCTTTTTACATTTGCCTCAACATAGGCCCTTAGCTATACCTCCTGTTTTGAATGTAATTGATGTGTACAATGATGTCAGTACAGCCCCTGATACTCTCCCTCCATCCCCTGCCAAGCCTGATAGATACTACAGGGTCCCGGATTCTCATTTCCATCTGTATAAAGCCCATTCTGCAGACCCAGAAACTATTTCTCAGGGCCCTAAAGGGGTTGCAGCCGCCACTGCCAAAAATCCTCTACCCTCTGAAAGAGAGTCTAGAGCTTTAGAGAGATGGGGAAAGAAGGTATATACTTCTGCAACTCTTTCTGTCAGGGCATTAAATTGTCAATTTCATATGATACAGTACCAAGAGTATTTGTTAGATGAACTGAATAAGAAACGTTCTTCTCCTGAACCCCTTGACCGTAAATCCCTTCAGGATTTGGTACACAACTCACAGCAGGTTAGTAATCATTTCTTAAAATGTGGCTATGATGCATTGGAGGCTTCATTTAGGTCAGCTATGACTGGGGCAGTCATTCGTAGGCATGCCTGGCTGAAGGAACAATCTTTGCCAGACCATGTTAAAGCTAAACTCCTGGATGCTCCAATGGAGAAACAAAATTTATTTGGCTCCTCTGCTCAGGAAGTCTTAAAAAAGTTTGAAGAAAAGGCAAAATCTGTGCAAACAGTTAAGGATTTCCTGCAAGTACAACCACCGAGATTCAGCAGAAACTGGCCTACTAAGAATTGGTCCTTTCCAGACTCGGACAGAGCCCAGAGAGGCAGGAACAGACGCCCTAGAGGCAGAGGCCAATCGAAGGGCTCCTACAGAGGCCATCAGTGGCAGCCTGCCAACCAGAGGAGTAGTGCAACAGCAGCAACAACAACTACTACACCAGGACAGGCTCAATGACTTTACTCTGATTCCGCCTACCAGGGATCAACTGAAAGCACCCTTGGGCGGAAAGCTGGATTTATTCTCAAAAAACTGGCATTATATTACAAGGGACACATGGACACTGCAAATAATAGACAAAGGATACAGGTTCCACTTCCACACTTTGCCAACAAGAAACGGAATGACAAACCTACCACCAAATCAGAGGACAGAGGCTTTAAGGCAGATCAACAACTTGCTTCAAATGAAAGCTATAGAAAAGGTACCACTTTCAGAACAAGGCCAAGGATTTTACTCCAGACTATTCCTTGTACCAAGAAAAGAAAATCAATGGAGGCCTATTCTCGACCTATCTGCACTGAATACTTATCTCATTGTGCCAAAATTCAAGATGCTGACCCTACAGCAACTTCTTCCCATGTTGGGCAAGGAGTCTTGGCTGGTGACTCTAGATCTCAAGGAGGCATACCTGCACATCCCTATTCGACCATGTTGCAGAAGACACCTCAGATTTCTTGCAGGATCAGAGCATTATCAATTCTCAGCATTGCCCTTTGGCTTATCTACTGTGCCCAGAGTATTCACGAAATGCCTGGCATCAGTAATTGCACACTGCAGACTTCAGGGGATTCAGATCTACCCATATCTGGATGACTGCCTTATACAAGTGGACAACAAGGGAAATTTGATAAAGGACTTGGCCTATGCCATGCACCTGCTACAGGCCTTGGGATACACAGTCAACATCCAAAAGTCAAGACTTGTGCCATCCCAAAGAATAACCTTTTTGGGTGCAGATCTGGACACAACCACCCAAATGGCCTTTCTCACAGAAGAAAAACAAAAACAACTTCCAGATTACTTCATGATTCTGACAAGACAAACTCAGCTTACTGCAAGGAAAATCCTGCAGGCCCTGGGTTATATGGCATCCTGCATAACTCTGATACCACAGGCCAGGCTGCATATGAGAAAATTACAATGGTACCTAAGGAGTGTATGGTCTCAACACAGTCACAGTTTAGAAACTTTGATACCAATCATTCCTTGCCTTCAAAAGGAATTTCTGTGGTGGGCTCAAGCCTGCCAGTCCAACAGAGGGTTGCCTTTCAACAAACCAAAAACAAAACAAACCATCACCACGGACGCTTCAGACCGAGGATGGGGAGCACACATGGAGGGCAAATGTATCCAAGGCCTATGGTCTCAAGGTCAGCTACGCATGCACATAAACCAAAAGGAAATGCTGGCAGTGATGCATGCAATCGAGGCTTTCAAACCCTTCCTCCATCAAGGCCACCTGTTAATAAGGACAGACAACACCACAGCCATGTGGTACATAAACAAGCAGGGAGGCACACACTCCTACCCTCTCTGCCGGCTGGCTATGAATCTATGGGAACTATGCCTGAACCTCAATATCCAACTACAGTCCCAGTTCATGCCAGGAAAAGAGAATACACTGGCAGACAGCTTAAGCAGTACTACCATGGATGCACATGAATGGATGCTGCACCCAGACATCTTCCAACTCATAGCAAAGGCATGGGGAATGCCGGAGATAGATCTGTTCACCTCCCCCCTCAACCATCAACTGAAGACATTCTGCTCAAGGACATACCACCCACAAGCTTGGAGGGTGGACTCTCTCTTTCAGCTGGAAAGCTCTAAAAGTATATGCCTTCCCACCTCTCCCATTAATGTACAAGGTTCTACTGAAGATCAGGGAGGAGCAGCCAAGAGTGATTCTGATAGCTCCAGACTGGCCAAGGCAACACTGGTATCCATTATTGAGAAGCATGTCACAGGCAAACCATGGCCTCTTCCCCTATGGCCTCTTCTTCTGACGCAGAACAAATTCAAGATCATGCATCCCAACTTGAAAACATTGCAGCTAACTGCCTGGAAAATTCCTTAAATCCAAAACAAAATGTTTTATCACAGAGAGTGAAGGACATCATCTTAGAAGCTTCACTGCCTTCCACAAGGAAGACATACTCAGCTAAATGGAAAAGATTTCTCATTTGGAACACATCAAAAGGCTCAGATGTGACAGTGGCAAGCATGACACATATTCTGGAATACTTAGCAGAATTGTTCCACAATGGCCTGTCCTATTCTTCCATTAAGATTCATGCCTCAGCAATTTCAGCAGAATACAATGTGGATCCACCTATCTTCTCACACCCTCTCCTCAGACAATTTCTGAGAGGGATCAAAAACATTAAACCTCCAAGAAAACCCCCTCTACCCGCTTGGGATCTCATCTTTGTGTTGGAGAAACTATCACTTCCTCCTTTTGAACCAGCAGCATCAGTGGATCTACAGTTTCTGTCTTGGAAAACTGCATTCCTTCTGGCAATAACTTCAGCAAGAAGAGTATCTGAGTTACAAGCATTAATGGCAGTACAGCCATTTCTTATCTTCCATCAGGACAGAGTTTCACTAAGAACCAATCCTACTTTTATGCCAAAAGTGGTATCTAGGGTATCCTTGAACCAAGCTATTCACTTGCCTACGTTCTTCCCAAATCCACAGAATAGAGGGGAAAAACTTCTGCACACCCTGGATATACACAGATAACTACGCTACTACTTGGATAGAACTAAAACTAGCAGAAAGACTGACCAACTATTTGTAGCATATGCTACTGGGGTGCAAGGAAAAGCAGTTTCCAAACAGACAATTTCAAAATGGATAGGAAATTGCATTCGATTTTGTTACTCCTTTCATGGAAAGACAGTTCCTGAAAACATCAGGCCTCATTCCACAAGGGCCACGGCCACCACTACAGCCTTCCTACGAGGGGTGGCTACCAAGGACATTTTAGAAGCTGCTACTTGGAGCTCCGTGCATACATTTGCCAAACATTACAATCTACCTTTATACTCCTGATCCAGAGCAGGTTTTACTACTGCAGTCCTGCAGGGGATATTAACTACACCATCCTTTTCTTAGTACCTCCTCCCCCAGATTGGCTATGGTATTCTACCCATATGTTATGACTGCAGATGCATCCTTGAAGGACATAGTACAGTTTTGTACCTACCATAAATGTAGATGTCCGATAGGTATGCATCTGCAGTCAGGTTTACCCTCCCTCCTACCCCTCTGTGGTATTCCTAGGGTACTTACCCCTCTTTTAGCTAGCTGGGGGAATCTATTATGGTATATTTGTTTGTATATACATGTATATAATTATATAATTTTGCAAATGTTTGGAACTTTTTTGCATTTATCCAAATTTAGCCTTCCTAGAGGGCACCTGGCATCTGGGGCAAGAAAAACTGAGGAAAATGGTGTCGGCTGATGCTTTTATACCCCAGACACTCTGATGTCGGGGAAAGTGCGACATCAGCCGAGGCCAGACCCAGACTTTGGAATCCGGCCGACCGAAGGGCTGCCTGAGGCAGGACAACCCATATGTTATGACTGCAGATGCATACCTATCGGACATCTACATTTATGGTAGGTACAAAACTGTACTTTTCAGCTCATCACTGACAATCTGTCTTGCCTTATACAAGTGGTACATTTTGAGTTATCTCTGCTTAATATCAGAGCTTTGGCCAGCTAACATCTACCTGAAATCAGCTGGACGTATAAGTGAATTTAACTACACTTTTATCTGCTCTTTTGCATATAGTACTGTATTTAATTTATTTATTTGTGTTTTTCACTGAATATTAACTCAACTGAAGTTGTGGCTGTCTCTCTACAGTTAAATCCCCACCCACCTTTCATGTTCTTGTTTTGGTATTAATGTTGGTGGCTTTGAAATTGCCCGCCCCACTTGTATATTTGTATTTGGATACTCCTTCTGGGCCCATCTCATTTGCTCACTCAACTGAGTGCAGTGAGATCATGTTCTATATTTCAGGCACAGCTGCTGTATACAAAGAGAGCATTTGAGAAGGACAACACATGTAACCTCTTAATCCTGCTCTGTTCCTTCCCTCAAAAAAAAAAAATAAATAAATAATATATATATATATATATATATATATATATATATATATATATATATATATATACATATGCATGTATATATCATTCATCTGCTCTTACTATAACTTGTCTTAGTTGCTCTTCTGCATGCTATCGGTTCAGTAGCTCTTACTCTGCACGTATTACTGCTTGTTAGTAGCCTTCTAATTTAGTGCCTTCTACACTTGTTTTTTAGTCATTTGTTAATTTAATTGCATTTATTTGAACTGTATTTGCCGTAGTGTTGCTACATGCTCAGGTGTGCTGGCCTGCACTACAATTTGAATTGTATTTACTGCTGTTTTAGCTGTTTTTCTGTATAAAAAAAAAATTCTAAGCTTGTTTCCTGCCTTTCCTGTAACTAGTCAAGTCCAGATACAGACTTGCTGTATTCAGGACTGTTGGTAAGCTTCTGAGCCCCCCCCCCCCCAAGCCTTTCTGTGTTGGAGGGAAGCCTTCTAGCTTATCTACCACAGGAAGAGTGGATTTTGGCCCTGAAATTGTAGTTCATTGGCCATTTGTGCAGTTTTTCCATCTCTTTCTGCTTTCTGGTTAAAAGCCCGTTTTGCGTTTGGTCCCCGTCTTTCATATAACTAGTGTAATCCAGGTACAGATCTGCTGTATCCAGGACTTGTTGGTAAGCTTCTGAGCCCCCCAAGCACTTCTGTGTTGGAGAGAAGCCTTCTAGTTTATCAGTGGGAGTAGTAAGCACTAGGTAACCTATCTACAACAGGAGGAGTGGTTTCTGGCCCAGAAATTATAGTTTATTGGCCGTTTGGGAAGCTTTTCCATCTCTTTCAACTTTCTGATTTAAAAGCCTGTGTTTGCACTTGTTTCCTGCCTTTCCTGTTACTAGTCTAGTCCAGGTACAGATTTGCTGTATTCCAGGACTCTTTGTAAGCTTCTGAGCCTTCCAAGACTTTCTGTATTGGAGGGAAGCCTTCTAGCTTATCAGTGGGAGTGGTAAGCATTAGGTAGCCTATCTACCACAAGAGAAGTGGTTCGTGGCCCAGAAATTGTAGCTACTGGCCGTTTGGGCAGTTTTTTTCCATCTCTTTCAACATTCTGGTTTAAAAGCCACACTTGCGCTTATTTCCCACCTTTCCTGTAACTAGTCTAGTCCAGATACAGAGTTGCTGTATCCAGGACTGTTGGTAAGCTCCTGAGCCCCACAAGCCTTTCTGTATTGGAGGAAAGCTTTCTAGCTTATCAGTGGGAGTAGTAGACACTAGGTAGCCCATCTACCACGAGAGGAGAGGTTCTTGGCCCAAAAATTCTTGAGTGGATGGGAAATAGGAAATACACCCCGGGGATCACTTCTGTGTCTCTGCTGGACAGTGGCATAGGAAAATAACTTTCTTGGGTGGCGTAAGCTATGGAACCTTGCTGGCTAGGCTTACGTAGGCCCTTGGGCCGATAGCCTAGTACCTACCTATGAACCTATGGTCAGTTTGTCCGTCTCTTTCAACTTTCAGGTTTAAAAGACCACATCTGCTCTTGTTTCCCATCTTTCCTGTAACTAACCTACTGGAAAGCACTAGAAAGCCTTAAACTGATGCAAGCCTTCTAGCTTAGGAGAGAGACTTTGGAGTGATTAAGTATCAGTTTTCTGTACTTTCTTGCTGTACTTAACTGTTTTCTGCCTAAACACAGATTTTGCATTGTTTATTGTGATTTAAAAGCTTGTTTTTTTTCACATATTGTACTTATTTGACTGCCTGCACTTTTAAAACATTGTTTTTTGTTTAAATAATTTGTTTAACTGTTGTACACTACACACTAAAGTGCAATAGCCTTTTCTGATCGTTTGTAGTCGTTTAAAGCTGTTTAAATGTATTTTTTACTGTTTTTGTCTTATCTTTTCAAAAAAAATAAAAAAAACAAAAAAATTCCTTGTTTCCCACCTTTCTAAGCTAGTATAGTCCAGTTTTCAGGCTAGTGCTGAATTCAGGGCTGTGATACTAGTTTCTGAGTTGCCCATACCTTACTTGGATAGAAGGAAGTTTCTCTGCTCACCTGTGAGAGAGGGCAGCTTTGAGCAACCTATCTGTCCCTGGAGGAGTGGTTCCAGCCCAGAAGTTGGTAGTTTATTGGCCATTTTGGGCTAATTTCTATCTCTTTCATTTCCCTACTATAAAAACCGTGTTTGCATGGCTTTGCACACCGGGCAGTGCCGGTTAGCTACGGTTAAATTATTCCTGTCTCCACTAAGTCTCCTCTTCAGTTTTTCCCTTGAAACTAGTCTAACTCTCAACCTAAGCACTCAAAAAGTATCTTACAGCCCAGCACTTGCTCAGACATAATAGCAAGCACTAATATACCCTAACACTAATTGCCCAGCAGGGCAAGGCTCTTTATTCACCCCTCACCAACCAAGTGACTAAGCAGCTCACCCTACTATTCAGGCATGACCAAAGGGCAATTTCAGGTGCACTCTCCAGTCCAGCTGGTGAATCTGGGTATCCTGAGGCAATGTTACAACTGCCTCATGTACACAGACAACCCTCTCCTCCTACCACAAAACACTAACATATGCGAGAGATGCAATTATACAGCCAAACTGGATGCTAAGCTGTCTCCACCCAAGACTGGAACAGACAGTCAAGAGGAGAAGGTTAACACTTGCACCACAACTCCAGCCACACACAGACTTACTAAAACAGCACTGACAAAAAATACACATAAATACACAAAATCATACTCGGAGGCTCTAAATATAAATCTGCAAAAGCGTCAGAGACCTCTAAAGCAGACACCCAAACAACCTGCACTTCCCGTCACAAACCAGACAACACATAAAACACAAAATCAGTGCACCCCACAATCACAGCCCTTAAGGCGAAATAACATACCTAACACACTAGTAATAGATGAGTCTATAGTCAGGCACACTGACATCCCACTCATTAGGCTGGACAAGCAGAAGGTTACTGTTAGCTGCCTGTCGGAGCCAGAATCCGCCACATAACACAAGCACTCAAGTCACTCCAGAACAAGTACAAATATGACTCTGTCATTGTTCATGTTGGTGTGAATTACCTGAGACGTACCTCCCTGGACTACATGAAAAGAGACCTGGAAGAGCTCTCTGATCATGTAGCCCAGGCTGGTATGACCCAGACTCTGAGTATTATCCTGCCCTCACCAAGAATGATAACTCATTATTCGTCTTGCACGAACTACAGAACAAACTAACCCCCACCTAAACACGCTATTCAGCCTCAGCCTCTCCACAGGCTACGTGCCCATAGAATGGCGCACAGCAATGGTTATTCCCCTCCACAAAGGAGGGGCCACAACTGACCCTGGTAACTATCTCCCCATAAGCCTGACTAGCCTGGTCTGCAAGGCTATGGAGCGCATCATCATGGAACTCATTAACAAAGACATTGGGAACCTCCAAACACTTGACCCGACCCAGTTCGGCTTTCTTAAGGGCAGATCATGCCTACTAAACCTGGTTGACTTCTTTGAGACAGGCACCAAGGCCATAGATGAGGGAAAGGTGGTTCACACAGCCTACCTTGACCTCGCCAAGGCTTTCGACACCATTTCCCACTCTGGTATTACAGAAAAACTCACCAGCCTGAACATAAACCCCTATGTCACAAGATGGGTTGCCAACTGGCTTACAGGCAGAACTCACACGGTAAGAATAGTGGGCTCCAGGTCTGACTCTAAACCAATCACAAGTGGTGTCCCGCAAGGCTCGGCCCTGGGACCCCTACTGTTTGGCATATACTTCTCAGAAGTACAGGCAAACACAGGAGGACTATGGCTAACCAAGTTCGCCGATGACTGCAAACTGGGAGCCATAATTGACTCTCCAGCTGACATGGACATCTTCCAAAAGGGCCTTACTGAGACGGACGCCTGGTGTCAAAGTCATGACTTCAAGCTAAAATGCCAAAAAATGCATAGTCATCCCATTTGGGAAAAACAAAACACCCACGAATTACCACATAGGTAGCAGCCCCTTTAATACAGAAGAGGTAATAAGAGATCTGGGGACCCAGGTAGATAGTAATCTGTCCTTTGACAATCATATTGCCAAAGTAGTTAGGAAATCCTTCTATGTGGCCCATAATTACTAAAGGGTTCGCATCTAGAAATAAAGAGGTTAAAGTGCCCCTCTACACGTCACTCATTAGATCCATCATAGAGTACAATGCCCCATTTGGGATGTACCTCACAAGACCCTTCCAACAGCTGGAAAGACCACAAAAGTACCTTACCAAGAGGATTACTGGTCTCAAACATATGTCCCATGCAGCCCTACTGAGAAAACTCTGCTGTACTTAGTGGCATATCGCTTACTCAAAGGTGATCTCTGCGTGACTTACAAAGCCATGTCCAACACAGAATTGATGGACATGCTCCACCCTAAAGAAATCCAAGTCACTGAGAGCCACGCGCTCCAGTGAGCTAAACCTCACCACAACAATAAATAGAACATGCTGGAGGGATAGATTCCTGTCAAAGAGACTCCCCATGCTTTGGAACAAAATTTCAAATTACATCAGGTACAGCCTCTCACTAACACTCTTCAAGAGAAACCTTGACGAGTGGATGGGTAACAGAAAATACACCCCTGGGATCACTTCATTGGCTCTGCTTGTCAGAGGATCAGTTTAATTAATCAATGGGGTGATCAAAGCCGACACACTCTGGCTAGGCTTATAAATGCCCTTGGGCAGATAGCCTATTACCTACCTATGAACCTATGACCTGGTGTTGATAATGGGTGACTTGAATGCACATATCGGGTCAGACAGAACAGGATATAAGGACTGTCTTTGTCCACATGAGTGCGGCAACAGGAAAAAAGGAAAGGCCATTTTAGACTTCTGTCTGGCAAATGGCTTAATAGTAGCCAACACATGGTGCGGAAGGAGAAACAGTCACGAGATCACATAAAAGAGTGGCCAGCATGCAACTCGGGTAGACTTCATCCTAGTAAGAAAAGGGCATTGGGGTAGAATCAGCAATTACAGAATCATCCCCAATGAAACAGTTGTACTCCAAGAGAAACCACTGGTTGCCACAGTCAACTGCATGTAGTGGTCAGAGAAGCCTTTAAGGTCATCAGAAACTAGGCTAAAGACCTGGAAATTGACTGGACAGAAAGCACAACAGTTCAAGATATTACTCAGGGCTGTAGCACCTAAAAGAGAAGAGAAGGAAACAGGTGGAGTTGAAGAAGAATGACAACGCCTCAGAACAGCATGTGTGAGAACTACAGAACAGATATGCAACTGAGCCATATATGGAAATAAGGTACATAAGGAAAGCTGGTGGTGGAATGCAGAAATCCAGGAAGTCATCAAAAGAAAGGAGTGCAGGAAAAAGTGGGAGATAGAAAAGACAGACCAGACTATGAAGGAATACTGGTTGGCTAAGAAAGGAGTTAAAATAGCAAATAACAAGGCATCAGAGGCAATCTACCAGCTTCTGGAAAGTGACTCAGTAGCTGGCACAAAGAGACTGTATCAGGTTGCAAGGCAAAGACAGAAAGATACAGAAGAGAGTCAGACATCCTTAATAAGGATGCCAGCAAACACCTGCTCACCAGTCCACAGGACATAGAAGGCAGATGGAAGGAGTACTTCTAGTAGCTTCTGAATGAAAAACACCCCACAGAATCTATATTGCCCAAGACACAGCCTATAATGACAGAAGAGGAGGATCCAACTACAAAAGAAGAAAGAATAGCACTGAAGAAAATGAAGTCAGGGAAAGCAGTAGATTCAGATGAGGTCACAGCAGATATGATAAAGATACCGGGTGAGATAGAGGAGAAATGGCTCCTGAGGGTACTAATAGCAGTGTGGAGAGAAAGGTGCATCTCAGATGACTGGAAAATAAACATACTAGTGCCAGTGTTCAAGATAAAAGAAGACATTCAAAACTGTTGGTAGTACAGAGGTATCAAACTCCTGTCATATTGCATCAAGTTCTAGAGAGGCTGCCTGATAAACGAATACACAGAGTAGTTGATAATAAGATGGGAACTGAGCAGTTCAGATTCAAATGAGGATGTAGCACAACTGACTCGATGTTTATAGTGAGACAGATAGTTGAAAATAAGATAGAGATGAGTTAAGAGTCCAACTGGGCATTCTTAGACTTGGAGAAAGCATACAACAAGGTCCCAAGAAAGCTAATTTGGGCAGTCTTGCTGTGGTCTGAAGTCCAAGAAACATTATTAGAATTAGTGCAAGCTATGTACAAGGACCCAGTGACTCAAGTACGAACAGTGTTTGGTGTCACAGAGGGGTTCCCAGTGGGAGTTGTGTGTCAAGGTACAGCTTTGAGCTTACTGTTGTTAGACTACATTAGCAAACAGGTCAGAAGTGTCAGAGCAACAAAGTGCTGTATGCTGACGATGTAGCATTCCATCAGACTCTAAACAAGACCATCAGCAAAGCCTAGATGAATGGAATGCAAAAGTGAAGTCACATGGGATGAAACCAAGTACAGATAAGACAGTTGTAATGGCAGTAAATGGGGAAATCAGAAGAAACTGAGAAGTGAGACAGAATGGAAAATAGTGTAACAGGTTAAGAACTTCAGGTATCTGGGAGGGGTGAATTAGAAGAAGGAAAGTCTGAATGAGGAGGTCAAAACTAGAGTCAGAGGGGCTGCAGGCAACTGTCACAGTGTATCAGTTGTAATATATGACAGAAAAATGCCAAAAAAGTTGAAAAGTAAGGTGTACAAATGAATGGTGTGACCAGTAAAACTGTATGCTACAGAAACCTAGGCACCAAAGCAGAGCAGTTGAAGTGTCTGGTAGGATGCTCACTGTGGGTCAGATGAAGAAATGAGGTCATAAGAGCAGAAGCCAAAGTAGCTACAACTGCAGAAAAGATCAAAAAGAACAGATTACAGTGGTTTGGGCATGTATGCGGAAAAGTAGAAGACAACCTGGTGAAGAACATTTGGGATAGACTGGAAGAAGGCAAGAGGAAATGAGGGTGTCCAGCAAACAGGTGGATGGATTGTGACAGTCAGACATGATGTCTAAGAAGGTAGGAGTGTGGCATTGAACAGACAGAGATGGAGACAGTTGACACAATAGCGCAACCCCATGCAGGAAATGGGAAAAAATGGGTTGATGATGATGATTGAGAGGGTTATTGCTAAACAGAGAAGCACAGAATCATCTGCATATTATACAATGGTGGCATGATTGGTTGTAGTGTGGAGCTCATTTGTGAATATATGGGTTGGTGCTAAACAGATAAGCACAGAATCATCTGCATATTATACAATGGTGGCATGATTGGTTGTAGTGTGGAGCTCATTTGTGAATATATGGGTTGGTGCTAAACAGATAAGCACAGAATCATCTGCATATTATACAATGGTGGCATGATTGGTTGTAGTGTGGAGCTCATTTGTGAATGTATGGGTTGGTGCTAAACAGATAAACACATAATCATCTGCATATTATACAATGGTGGCATGACTGGTTGTAGTATGGAGCTTATTTGTGAATATATTAAACATCTGGACCACGTTCTGATCCTTGTGGGACTCCAGCTGTAACTAGTAGAAAGGGTGAATATTCTTGGCACCACTTAACAGCTTGTTGTCTGTTAGATAAATAGCTGTGGAACCAGGACAGGGATGCCTGACTAAGGCTAAGGGGCGAAGGTTCAATGAGTTTTTGATGAGAGACAGTATTAACGACTTTCCATAGGTCAATGAAGAAAGATGAAATTAAATTGTCTTTGTTTCTATTTTGATTTAAGGATCCTGTGAAGTTGTTGCTGTTGTCCAGTGGGATGGAAACAATGCCATATTTTGGACAGGAGATTATTAGTGAGGTAGGTGATGAGCTGGGTGTGGATACATTTTTCTAGGATTTTTAATAGTGGTGATAGGATAGCTATGGGTCTGTCATTTGAAAAATCAGTAGAGTTGCCACCTTTATGAAGTGGAACGATGTAACCTTTTCCAATTGGTAGCCGTGGTTTTCAGTTACAGAATGGTTTATTAGTATGCAGATGGGGAGGACCAGAGCATCTGCTGGTATTTTAGATATTCAACTGAAAGGTTATCAATGGACAGGGTTTTAGGTGATGTAGCAGGTTTCTAATAGTGGAGGTTTGAACCATACCTCTCAGCTGGACAGATTTTCACAGACTATCCAGATTTTTGCCTCAAATTTTTGGTCAGTTATTCATAAAATTGTGGTTTTCCGGCAAATCATTAAAGATTGAAGTTAGAAAATAATGACAAACATTTGAGTTTCAGACTTCATGCCCTTCAGAAAATTCATGCTAATGCAAAACCTGTTATTCTATCAACTTCTAACTTTGTAAGAGCAATATTTAAAAATTGTTCCTATTTTTGTGCCTTTGTCCCACTTTTATTTATGGCTTTGTCCAGATTTCTTGCTGTAAGAGATTGACAGGTATGGTTTGAACAGCTTGAAAAGTGAAGCTCTCCATGTTATTGTTTAGTTGGGCTGGTGTGTAGAGGTGTTGTGCATGTTTTCTTTGATTAATGAAAGAATGGTGTTAGTAGAGTAGGAATTAAATTGGGCTGTAATATTGTCTTTCTTGTTAGTTGCAGAAGAAGTGGAAGGGGTGGATCTGCCTAACTGAAGAAGTATTTTTTAGAAATGGATATTCTATGTTTTTTGTAAAACTGAGTAGGAAAAAAAGAGCAATCTCTTTCCTTTCTGCTCCCCAATCATTTAAAAAAGAGAGAATCTCTAATTTCTAGGTGTGGGTGATTGCTGTTAGTGGATCCACCCAGCCTGAATGATTGTTTTGCAGAGAACATACCTCTACAACAGAGGATTTTCATTGTTAACAAGTCAGCATTTGAATGCATACCTATGTGAGATTTTAACACACTGAGAATAAAAATAAAATAAAAAAAAGAGCAAAAAACATCATTGTTGTGTGTGTTAGGGGGAGCTTATTCTAGTAGTCTGAATAATGCAACTTCTTTTTAAGTAAAACACAAAATATATTTATGTTTGTTAAATGAGCTAGTAATGACAGCTTTCTGTATAAGTGCATACACCTTCCTCAGCAGGATAGTAGGTGTATCTCCTGCAGATCTAGTACTGCTAATTCCTATTTAGGATTCTAATTATAAGTTTTAACATACACAGCCGACACTAATCGCTGACCTTACCTGTCTTCTTTCAAGAATGCTCCTTGGTCTTGATGCTTGCTGCCAATTACTGGCTGCACTCACACTTGGGAAGTATGTAGATCAGGGAAAACAAGTGGGGCTGTTTGCTGGAAAAAGAGTAGTGTACAACAATTCTGGGTCTAGAAAGATAAAAGATGGTAGAAGCAAAACTGATTTTTAAGCATGCGAGGAAGGAAATAGGAAAGTTAATTTAGAGCAGTATTCAAACCGAACTGGTAAAAGCAACCATTTATAGTACTGACCACCCCCACAGGTGCTCTGAAATCCTCTCAATGTTAAAAAATGTCCAGGAAGCTGTTCGCCAGAGAGAATTGAAGGGGGCAAGGCTAGGATAGAGTACTTAACAGCTATTTTTAAAGACTTGTATCTTACTCAGTACACAGATTAACATGACCAACAATATGCTCAACTTATAGCTGTAGTATTGGTTCACTACAATGTAAGACATAAGATAGCTGATTTCTGTAAAACCTTGGGTATTAGGAGTTACATGTATACAGACTGCTAACACACAGCTGGTTAAGATCTTTCTGTATGCAGCTGCAGAAAATCAAAGTAAAAAAAAGCACAATCTTTGCCGTCTACATACCAACTCAGTGATGACCATAGTGCCTGACTAGTTGGTTTTTATATGTAGCTAAGGAAGAACTTCTGCTAAAACAACCTAGTCCTAAAAAATGTGAGAGTCAATACCATGTAATTGCACTGGTACTTTATACTTATGAATCCCTCACCAAAAAAAAAAGAAAAAGACTTTTCAATATATTCTACATTTGAAACGTCGTAAAATGACTTAGGGCTTCAACACCCAAAGACCCACTACCCTGATACTATCCCATCCCATATCTGGGAATTAAGATATCATTTTGTCATATCTTGGGTATTATTGGCTAGGCTTGTAAATCCTCTTGTGCTATTAGCCTAGTAATCACCTATGAACATAAAGTAAAATGTCAGGGGAATGCAATGACTTTGTTCTAGCATTCACATGCTTTACTTTTAATACATCTAATTTGTGAAATAAAACAGTTGAATACAGTGACTCTGTTTTACATTCAAATTACATTATTGGTGGAGTACACTGCACTAACACAAATTTTGTTGCACAATATTTGTTTTTGTATTTGCATGGAACGCACACTGTTACTTGGGTAGTTGCATGGGATCTAGCCAAAATGAAATTAAAACTAGAATTATCACAGGAGAGGCACTTTGTTGAGTGTAAAACACTCTGAGAAGGGGGAAATCAATTTAAAAGATGAGAAGAGGGCATGGACCACATTTCCCCCCTGGCTTGAATGTTGTAGAGGGATGTTCTATGTAAAACAATCAGTGGACTTCGGTAACAGGTCAGTGTTTAAAGAGCGTCTGTACTGCCAGACTTGCAATACTTAATGCGTATAACTCAGCAGACTTTTCTCAGGAGTGTTTACTAAAGTGAGATGTTAATACAGCAAGGGTTAAACTATTGTAAGAAAAACCCTGTACAAACATGTTAATGGCTGCAAAGAGGCAGCTTTACCTAGCTGGAATAAGCACAGGGCAAACTTGGAAAACAAGCCATACTGGTGGAATCACATCATCAATAGGTTGATAACAAAAGGAAGAAAATCATGGCAAAGATTAGGAAGTGCAATGCCCAGCAAGGTAAAAACTCTCTCATCAATCTAAACAAGCAACTCAGTGGGCTAATCAAGTCTACTAAAGACAATTTGGAGGTAAAAATATCCTCCCAGGCCAAGGACAATCACAAGACGTTCTTCAGCTATGTCCGCAACCTCAAAGGTAATACATAATAATGTGCCGAACTAACTGTAAATGGAGGCACTTATGCCAAGCGAGAAGATATAGAAAATCTACTGACTGTCAAATTTAGCCCCAATTTTAACCCCGCTTCCACTCCGGACACCCCTCAGGAAATGTCCTCAACCATAACTCTTACAACTATCACTAAGGAACAGATCCTCAGTGCACTCTCCAAGGCTAAGAACACCACACTGATGGACTCTGTTAAAATCCCAGGATGCCTCCTTAATAGCAGGAAATATGCCCCATCAGGACCACTAGAATCACTATTTAACCATATCTTTCCGACAGACTTCATGCCAAGCAAATGGAGGACTGCAATTGTTATCCCTCTGTACAAGGGTGGGCCATCTACAGACCTAGGTAACTACAGACTCATAAGTCTGACTAGTCTCATATGCAAAGCCATAGTATGTATTATCATTGAAATGATAAACAATAACATAGGAAACCTTCATACACTGTCTCCAGTCCACTCTGTGTTTTGTTAAGTGCAAGGCATGCCTATTCAACCTTTGTCACCTGCTGGATAGCTAGCTAGCTGAAAGATAGAACTCAAGAAGTTGGGATAGGGCAGTCTACCCTCACAAAAAGGCAAGGTAGTAGCAGAGACCAGTAAGGCTCAGTGCTGCAGTCACTCCTTTTTGGCATCTACTTCTCTCTATCTCCCAAGAAGACCTGACTCAGCCCAATAACTGTCTGTGCTCTTAGAGGAATAAGAAGCAGAATCTACTTCAACTTCCTGGCTTGCTTTTTGTTAAGTAAACTTTGTTTTTATTTCCTCTTTTGCCTGTTCTGCAGCCAACAATGTCATTGCTCCTTCAGAAAAATAAAATGTAGACAGCTGGATATAGCAACTTAAATCTCGCCTTTGTCTTTTAACATCATATGATTGCAGGAATAATTTCACTCCCGTCTACCTGGTGTACAGAGAATAAATCATCTTCCACGAACACTCTGGTGTCCCAGGTGGATAATACTTCACCTTTCTGCCACAGTTTTGTGAGGAGCAACTCCTTCCACTGATATTTATTTATTTTATTGCATTTGTTTACTGGGATGGTCCAGCTGGGCCAGAAGTGCCCATTTTCAGTGGAGTCCCGGGAAGAAAAGCTCCACATATAAGACATTTCACATACAATACAGAATTTACATTAATAAAGACATTTAGTACATATTATTGGCAGCTTATACAATTGGTGGAAAAAAAAACAGAACATAACTAATCATTCTCAAATCAAAGACATTATACAAGCAACAGAGTATATACATGAGAACATTCTATATGAGTAGTTTTCATCTAGCAAAATCTATGCAGGACACTTCATGCAGTGGGTGCAAAGTGGATATAGGAATTAATCAGAGACTAGGTACTTAAAACATTTTACACATTAGCTTAGCAATAGGCTATATGAGTCCTGTTGTAGGAATCAGCAAAGTCAATGGATATTGTTGCAGATATAAGTGGTGGTATGATATTAAGGTAGGCTGCGAGAGTACCTGAATGTCTTGCCTGGATCAGTGGTAGGTCTATAAGGGTTAGGAAGAGGAAGAAGTAGACAGGAGGGATCAATGGTAGGACAATGAGGGTTAGTAGAAGAGAGAAGTGGACAGGCTGTAGAGGTGGAGTAAGTAAAAAGACAGGTGGATGTGAAAGGAGGATGCCACAGTAGTAGACTGGGGGTGAGAATAGATGTGATGGTTGAAGTTAGATTATATGAGATGTGGTGTTAGCACATGTGCACAGCCAGGATGAGGAGAGGTGGTGTTTCAGAGATGTCTTGAAGAGGGTTACTGAGCAGGTGGATCTAAGTGTTGGGGGGAGGGAGTTCCAAAGTTTTGCGATGGTAAAGGAGTAAAGCATCTGGCCAGCCGAACGTTTGGGTTTTTCTACATTTATGAGCAGTTCGTTGTTGGATCAGACTGGTCTGTTAGGATGGTATAAGTAAGTATAGAAGATAGAGCAGGGCACATGGATGGATTATGATTGAGTTTGTGAGCTGTAGTTAGTTGGATAAAGGTGAGATAGTTGGGAAATTCAAGCATTAGATATGACTGCATCTTTACTTCTATAGGTCTTGGCTTCTTTCTCATGTTCAAGTTTGGTGCATACACAGTATGCCTTTTCAGTTAACAAGTCTTGCTGATGGAATACCATCCAGTTGACTGTGTACTTTCATAAAATTAATGTACTCTGTTCTTTCTAGTTTTCTTTTGTATGGCAGAAAATGCCAGAGTTTCTCTATATGTTCTGTCAGCTAGCTCTGTTTTTTTGAAGCAGATCTAGAGAAGCTTCATATACAGTCCATTTTTCCTTATTTCAGCCTGTGGTTTCTGCAGTTTTATCAAGTTATCTACTTACAGTTTTTTATTATTTCCAGCTTTTTCTCATTCAAAAGTAAATATTTCTCCAGTGCTGTACTTATTTTAAACACCTACAAATGCATGTTATTTAAATTTTCTGTACTGGGGCTGAAACGTTAGTTTTGCTTAACAGCTGCAAGGCTTCGTCCCGCCTGAGTTTTTTTCCTTCTTTTCTTGTTGATTTTCTCTTTCTCCAGATTACTTCTTGGATGACATCAGAGGAGTGTAGTGACAAACCAGTAGGTGAATTTTTCCCAAGTAAGTGGCTTTTGCTCCCTCTGTTCATATTGAGAGAGCTCTAATCAACCTGTTGACCACTGTGAGGCCATCTTGGAAGTTCTCCATTTACTTTATTGTTGTCATTCTGAAGTTAGTGCAACTCTTAGAAACAGCAATAAAAAGACTGTGATCTCATGTAAGCATTAAATAGAAAACACAAACAATCACAACATCAAGCAATCAGGTTCAAGTAACCACAAACCAAAAAAATGTAGAATTGAACACCTGAAGGAAAAGTGATGCTTACTTTGAATGCAAGACACCTAAAACAGTAAACTACACTTCTCCAGAAAATGCTTCCTATTACTGTATCCGTCAGAACTGCTAATGTATAATTTAGAAAGGCACAGCGAACCTATAGCAGATGAGATTTGGGGACGTCAAGAGTAGGGAGCGCATTATGGGCCAGATTCTAGAAGACGCTGTAATTGTGAGTTACTGTTACTACTTTATAGATAGGCCTTACACCAAAACAAGTCTTTTGGAATCTGGCTCTGTATCACCAGGGAGCACTGCTGACAGTTTTATTTATGGAATCAGGGAACAGGAAGACACACTATACTACCAGGGAATGCTCATGATTTTGACAGTTAAGGGGTTAGGGCCCTCTTTATAAGGGAATTGATGTTAAAATTTCAGGAATGCTGCTGGCTTGTTAGGCATCAATATTTCCTAGCAGAATGGTGATATTAAAACTACAGAAACTCCTTTCCCACAAAAAATATAGTATGTAAATGTAATGTTATTTCAAAAGACTCAATTTATGATTCATTTCTTTTCAACAATGAAGCTGAGAGAGCTAAAGCAGAGGCTGCAGCAATGGAGGTAAAGGTCATGGAAGAGTCACAAAAGGCAATGGAGCAGATGATAGAAGACCAGCAGAGGACCTATGAAGAAAATATGCGTCAGCTAGAGAAGAAGATGGAGGAGGACAGGGAAAAGCTACTGGAAGAACAGAAGAAAGCCTTGGATCAGAAACTTAAGGTAGCCTGTCTCCTCTTGCAGTTTATATCTTTTGTTCTTTTTTCATTTTTATTGTAAGTATTATGTCATGCAAATATTCCAAAAGACAAAGCAGTATGTTTTCTGCCCACAGTGATGACACTGAGCTTGGGAGTAAACTCAGTACATCTGAGGTCCAAGTGGTTTTGGAAGGTCCTCCCTGTTTTAAGGCAGCTTTATTCCAAGTTTTAGTGCAGAGAGCTTCCAAGTACGTCAGTAGCATGTTTGGTGGGGGTAAATAACCAATGTAAGGCACTGCAATTCCTTGGGAGGCCAATCAGAGTAACACAGAAATGGACTCCCCCCACTGGCTAGTCTACAGCCTGTATGTTGCAGCCATGAGTCCCCAAGATGGCACACAGCCACATGATAGAGTGCATGCTGGGATGTGGCTGACTGCCAGTAGTACAGAAATCTTCTTGGCTTAACTAGGCTTTGTTTGGAAAGGGTCCATCATTAAATAGATGTTAAAGTAAGCCAAATGAAAATGGTAGATATTGGTACCATAAGGCATTTAATTAAAAGAAATGTTGGCAGGCTGAGTTGTAGATTAGCAGTCAGCAGATGCCTTTAGCTTTCAGTATTAATCTAAATTATAATTAACACTTTGCTGTCTTCTACAGAATACGGTGGCCACTGGAAGTCAGCCATAATACTTCCACAATCTAAAAATAAACCCTGAGATACACCACTCTTACAAATATCTCTTGGTTCAGACATAGTACCACAATAAGAACTTCAGAATTGTGAAGACAATAGTTCTGAAACCAGTTGCTGTAACTGTACATTTCAACAAAAGTCTCCACTGGAGGCCTCCAATTAACTGCACCTCATTACTGCCCCATTCACACTGAGTGTCAGAGAAGTGTGTATGTTTTTTTCCTGAATTCTCCCTGTACTGGCCAGACTATTAGAAACTATAACAAAAGCACTTAAACACATTTACAGCCAATATCTAATCTAGAAAAATAATTCCTAAATTTGTAGATATAGTACTGTAGCAGGTGAGGTACTCAGAAATGATATATTATGCAGATCAGAGTTCAGTGTTAACATAAGAGAAGTGTACTCAAAGCAACTGAAAAGTACTTGTAACATCTGGTTTGTCTTCCTAGAATGTGCAGGTATTCACTGCCAGTCTTCAAATACTTATGTAGCCTTAAATGTGGAACAGTAAGTAACTTTAACTTAAATCAATGCACATACAAACAATTCCATAAGATAAATACAGTAGCCTAACATGGATGCATGATAATGGGTTTACCACAATTAAATTGTGTTCCAGTTAAGCAAAATAAATAATGACATAAAATAAGAAAAAAGTCAATAACCTAAGTAGTCAACGTAAATCCCGTTTTTTCGCAGTGGAGCGCCCTCTGTCCCCACATTCTCATATCCTTGAAGCTGTGAAACATGTAGTGAGCAAACACTAAGACTTGACAGCCTTGAGGATAATGAAATACTTTATTAGCTCCAAAATTCAGTAATCTCCCAATTAGTGAATAAACTACAAATAATTAAATAAGACTCAATTTTATAAGTGACATGGAACTTAATTGCAGACAGACTAATATCAGGTCTTCCATAATGTGCATTTAATAAGAGCGCTATTGCTCTCATTATAATGAAATATTATGAATCATTTAGGGGCGATACTGTACCATTCCTACACAAAATGCTGCATTAGAAGTTTTAGAAGTAAATCCCAAATGATAAGATGTTGTACAGCCCAGGCACATAGAACTCTGCTTTCTGCTTAACATATTTTTGCAACTTTTAAACACATTCTGCTCTAACGTATATTATAATTGTTAAAAAAATTAAGAGTAACTCTGAATTATCCAAGTTGGTAAAAGGTTAACACATTGGTTCTAACAACTATTCCAAATGATGTGGCTTTTGAGTCCTAAATCTTTCCTTCTCAGATCATTAATGTACCACGTGATGTCACAGATCTCACTAGAAACCAAAATTCCCAATAGTTTTTTTCATAGTATTCTACATGTTTCTCCTCACATACTAATATTCCTCCCTTATTCACTTATCCTCCACAGTGCATTCCTTCCACAGATCTCACATCTTCCCCCGTCTATCCAAAACCACTAAATATCTACTAACTTCCTACCACCAGTCTTACTCCAGACTTTTTCCTACCTTTGCTACCATCTCCATTTATACCTGTATAACTCTCTAAAGCACCTGTGCATCACTCTTGTTTTTTGTCCACTGAAGTCAACACTTACTGATTAAGAAAGACACACTGCATTGAAATTACTGACATTTGTATTCACCTACACTTAAGCTACTACTTATGACAACAAATATGTTGAATTCTTCAGTTCTGTAACATTTGATACTTATTTCAAAACTGTAAACTTCGGACCTCCATTGAAAAGGGGTTTTGGCCCAGGTGGACTTTCCTGGTAAACAAAATAAAATATGTAATTCTCAAATCATCCCCCATTAATGCTAAGCCTCTGGAGTGTTTCACCACTGTTCTTAGCATGGAAAGCAGTCTACTGTCCCATAAATTCCCATACAAAGCCATTCACAGCTGCTGATAAACCACCAAACTTTCAAATGAAAACCATGGACCCTGAAAAAGCAGACATGTTTGGGAAGTAACACAGCTGTGTCAATCACCAAGATAGCCTTGTTCCTTTTACTGAGTTTATTGAGGGATATGGTCCAAACAAAGACTTTAGATGTAAATGGTCCCATATCAAGCATTTGAGCATTGGAAGATTACAGCCCTGAGTTCAGTGTCTGGAGCAGGCTGAGAAGCAAAACATCGTTAATAGAGTCTCTCCAGGGAGATGATTGTGGCACCTACTATTAATAAGTCAAAACTCTGAAGATGGGATCTCCATGCTTCTTAACAGCAAATTACTGAAGTTGTTTTGAACTTTATACATGTATTATTCCAGAACTAACAACCTACAACATAAAAGTGCATCACTGCCTTCCTAAACAGTGGCCATGAAAGCCCTGTATAGGCAATCAGGATAAACCTGCCCATTGGTGTCTCTTGCACTAATTACACATTTGCAAATGCACATCTCAAATACAAATCTTTGAGAATTTCCTGTAATTTTGCAATTTACAGGTAGCAAAGTATACTTATTCTGAGTCCTTCTAACAGAATACTTGGCTTTCTGTTGACCTCTAACCCTTAACACATCTACAAAACAAAGGTAAGCAATGGATAGTGCAACTATCTGGTTTCATCAAGTACCTCATAGGTGTAGACAAGAAATTCCCTGAATAAATTCTATCTAACCAGAATGGTGCTTAACAAAGCCTTGAAGAACATTACATGCATTTCATATAGTATGACAGAAACTCATAGTTTAGCCTGCCATCAAGAATGTGGCTTTGTGGCACAGAGGGATAGAGTCCTGACTACAGTGTACACAACCTGAGTTTGATTACAGAACTTGATCCCTGGGAGCCAACTGGGGGTATTGTGCACAGTGGCATTTTTTAAAGGGCATTCCAGAATGGCTTATCTTCTCCTACTTCTGTCATCCTAAAGAAATAGAATATGAAGTCTGTGAGGTACTCCACAGCCCATCACAAGGTACTGCTATAGAAAGTCTTTCTCTCATTGACTCAACTTAGTTGTTTAGTTGTACAAATGTATATGTAGAAAAGGTTTTCCTTGTCGATCACCCCCCCCCCCAATTCTTGGAATTAAGTTGATTATTGCCCTTACTGAAACAGACAGAAATTTAAGATCCAGCTGTGTCTGTGAACAAAGTGTCCCATCCAGTCCACAAGTAAGCTATCATAATCAGTCCACCCAACAAGCTTATCCATTTCCATTATAGTGACACCTAAAAACATGTCGGCACTAGTAATCATTAACTATCATATCCACTCTGGTCCATGTGCATGGCCTTCCCTGTTAATGACCTAAAAAATCATAAAGAATCATTGTAACTATATTAATAGATTTTTCCTCTAAGCAGCATATTTATGGACTTCTATCATAAATGCAGGACTCGAGGCTGTAAGTCTTGATACCCTCAAAAATAAAGTATGATTCCATCACCTAAACAATGAATGTCACAGTTTGCTACTACAGCATGAAAGCATTTTTGCAGATGTCTTCCCTCCCTCTCATCTCATGACATGGGGTTCACCTTTCAGAATTCTGTAAACTAAGTAGACTAACTCAGAGAATGATGTACCTCGTAGCTTGGAGAATACCTCAACCTCAGACTTGGTATGTTCTCCCAAATCTATTATAACATCTTACCATTCTGATTATCAAAGTTACTTTCCTCAGTTTTGCTAGTCAGCATGCAGTAATTTATTGTTGGGATTGTACCATGATTTTTTGGTCAAAAAAGATGTCTGCATTAGGAAAAATATTGTTTTAATTTCAGTTGTTTTTGTTTCATGACCTACAAAACTTTGAACTGTATGTAAACAGATATATGTATATGTTGTTTCAGGAACAGCAAGACTTATTACAGAAAGGATTCCAGGAGAAAGCTGACAGACTGAGCAATGAAATTACTGAACTAAGAAGAGAGCGAGAACAGGCTCGTCAACAAAGAGGTGGTTTATTTGACATTTTGGGAAGTGTACTGACATCTTTTCTACCTCGTGCTCTAACCAAAGTGTTCCGACTTTGAACTTTGCCAGTGGTACAAACCTGTTGTTAATGACCAGGTCAAACAGAAGAATGAAAATAACATTGGCAATTTTCAGCTGGACACACACGTTTTGCAAATATAAAACAAAATGGCAACCACCTTATTTCCGAAGGCCCAAACACAAATTCAGAGCACAGCAGTATTCTCAGTGCATGTATGTATTGGGGGAAAGGGTAGGGTAAATTATCTGCACATTTTTATACTCAGTATCATTTCAATGTACTGGTGTTGAGTCGACAGTAAAACTGCAGTGATATACAAGGAGGGGCAGAGAATCACACTATAATGAGGAAAAGGTCACCACTATTTTCACAATTCCAAATACAAGATACATTTACATTTAGAAAACCGATTCACAGCAGTATGTTTACTCACTATTGCACAATAATTTATGATCTTGCTACTGCAACATGCAGTAGCATCCCACCCTTACCCACTCACCATCTGAATGGCAGTTACTTGGGTAGGTTCATATTACAGCACAAATTTAGCACAGTACTGAACATTTGGCTGTCAATGCTCTCTTTTGAGTTCTATATTCCAAGCACTGCTGATAATATTGGTTGCTGTTTTGCTGCATTTTGCAGATTCAGTTCTGATCCAGCTGCCACGCCAGCTGTACAGCAGTCAAAATCACAGTACAGCAAGAAATATCCCATCCTGGTTTAATGGTGCAGGTCAGAGAATGCATAGCCACGTGCTGACAAAAACAAATGTTCTGCCTGCTACCATCCGTCTGTGTTACATTTGCTATATTATTTATGTACCATTACTAATAAACTCAATGCAATTAGTAGTAGTGTAATATTTGTTATTGTACTTCTCAGGCTTGTTTGTCAGATTTCAATGTTTTTTCACTGTTTGCTTAGCGAGAACATCTCTATTAACACCCCAATAAAACAGCTATATTCTCTGTGCCTACAGTGTCCCACTAGTTAACAAAGACATTCGCACACATCTGGATGGTGCAAACTGTTTACCCAGTCGACCTCAACCATGGCAGTAGATGCATCTTCTTGTGCATTACCTGTCCTAGTTAGTGCAGTAGAGTACAGGTTATACCACAGAGGAGCACTGTTGTTAAAGAGGATGCATAAAAAGCACAAAAGCAAGTGGTATATTTATACGCATATCAGAACAACAAAAGTGTTTTGAAATTATCACAACTTGTCTTCTGTCTGCCATATTCTATCAGCAGACATATTTAAAAACAAATTAAAGGTCAGCTTTAATGCACACATTTCTTTAACAAATGGGTAATGGTGCTGTATATGTACCCACCTGCATAGAAAGGCATTAGACCTCCTTCTGCCAAATGCTCATTTGTTCTACATGAGAAGATCTAGTAGGCCATCACAAATATTTTTATTACACTTTTGTTATGATTTTCTTATATTTTTATTACTGTTATTAACAGAAGAAATATCAGCTGTACTGTGATAGATTTGGTAGTAATATGCAATAAAATTGTAAACAGTCATTTTAGCATGTTTATTATTCATTCTTTATGGATTATTCTACAATGATTTAATTATTAGAAATGTGTACCGAGTTGTATTTATGCCATTTAAAGCAGCCTAAATCATTCTCAGGTATGTGGCTGAACACACATAACATTCATCATGTAATCAGTGAGTTTGCCTTCCCTGTGCAATGAAGAAATACCTTGATGGCTATAATAATGAAATGGCTTCTGCTATCAACATCCACCACTAAGACAGACTTAAAAGATTACAATTTGTTTATTATAATAGTTTGCACAAAGCACTTTACAATGTAAATGTGTTTTAAGACAAACACAGTATGATATCAGACTTGATAGAAAGATGTAATTGCTAGCACAAAATAAAATCCATTTGGTAGGAGATGGATATTAGCACTTATCAGGTGAGCGCCAAACGACATACCAGTTTGGAAAGGAAATGCTAAGTTTGCTAAAAGTTTTAGTTTTTTCCCCCCATTTTCAATGCAACAATTATAAAATGTGTATTCTGAAACTTTAATGAAATTACAGTTTTCTGTCTATATCACTGGTTGACTAGGTGAGATACAGCACAGCCTTTATTCTTCTGTGTTTATCATAAAAGAACAGCATACACCTATTCCTTCTCTGTCTGGTTTCAAAAAGTTAGTAAAAACTCAGCTTTCTGATTTAGCATTTAAATATTAATTTTAATTTGTTCTCAGATTTTTGTCACAGTGCCTTAAACTGCACTGACATTGTTATCAGGTTACTTAATATTAGGATCTTGTGCCACCAGCATTCAGCCAAGTATATTCCTTGATATTTCACCCAGTGTTTTTATTCCTATTTGTATTACTACATTGTTTTTTTTTCTGCTTATTATCAATCTTAAGGTTTATTTTTATTGTAGTGTTTGGGGAAAAAGTAACTAATAAACTTGAACTAGTATGTTCCAACCTCTAAATGCATTTCAGGAAACTACAAAAGATTAGTTCAGATAAAATCACTTTAGTTGTAGGAATATTGCATTTCAGGTGTACAGGCAATTCAGATCTGGCTGACTGTTGACAAGTGTTTAACAGGAGGCTGCAAAAGTGGTGTGTGGGTACAGGGGAGCTTGCCCCTCTTCACAAATGTAATTTTTTTTTTATTTTACTGAAGTTTTGAACTTTCAGAACTTTGATCTTATGGTCTCGGCCATATGAAGTTCGAGCTTCCAAAGTAGATCCATACATACATGGGTCTACTACAGGTGATTGCAACACCTGCTCAGTGCCACTTGCTTGAGAAAGCAAGTGCTGAAACTTCTGCTAGACTGATATACAGTTTCTACATAGCCCTCACCACACCCCTCCCTATAAAACTATGCAGCCCTACAAGAACCTAAATTCTAAACCTAAAAATCCCACCCAGGTCCTAACCTGACTCTTCGCTCCCTTACCCTAAACCTCCACTCCATCTCTCCAACCCTAAATTTCTCAATCACTCCCTGAAACTAAAACTCCAGTCCCTTATCTAAACCTAAATTCCCTGACTGCTCCCCAAGCCTAAAACTCCCTTCCCGCACCTTAACCTTAAAATCCCCCTCCCAATGGCTGCTTGCCCAAACTCATATTCGAGTTCGAGCATGATCAGCAGCCTACACAAGCTACAAGGTGCTTGAGTACCTGGCTTTAGTAAAAATAGGGGGATGGGGAGGGTGCAGCCATTGTAGCAGTGATTTATTCAAACATCTGCTGTCTGCGTTAAGTTTACTTACACAACTGCATCATGTTTCTGAAAAAAAAAGAAAATACTTGTTTTCCGCCTTTCTAAGCTAGTATAGTCCAGTTTTCAGGTTAGTACTGAATTCAGGGCTGTGTTACAAGTTTCTGTGTTTGCCCATACCTTACTTGGATAGAAGGAAGTTTCTCTGTTCAGTGTGAGAGAGGGGGCTTTGAGCAGCCTATCTGTCCCTGGAGGAGTGATTTCAGCCCAGAAATTAGTAGTTTACTGGCCATTTGGGGCTAATTTCTATCTCTTCCATTTCCCTGCTGTAAAACCTGTATTTGCATGCTGGGCAGTGCCCATTAGCTAGAGTATAACTATTCCCGGCTCCACAAAGTCTACTGTTCAGTTTTTCCCTTGGAACTAGACAAACTTTCAACTTAAGCACTGAAATCATTCACTTCTCATCCCTGCACTCGTAGCAAGCACTAATAAACCTTAGCACTAGACCCCCTATACTGTAGAGAAGGACAAGGCTCTCTATTCAACCTTACCAGCCAATCAGTAAAACAGTTCGCTGTACCTATCGAGGCATGTCCAAAGGGCAGTTTCAGGTGTACTCTCCAGTCCAACTGGTGAATCTGGACATTTTGAGACAATGTTACAATTGCCTCATGTACACAGACAACCCTCTCCTCCTTCCACCAAACACTAATATATGCGAGAGATGCAATTATACAGCCAAACTGGAGGCTAAGCTCTCAACCCAAGACTGGACCAGGCAGTCAAGAGGAGAAGGGAATTACTTGCATCACACCACCAGTCTCACATAGACCTATGAAACCAGCACTGGCAAAAAACACACATAAATACACAAAATCATACTCGGAGTCTCTAAATAAAAATCTGCAAAAGAGACCTCCAAAGCAACCTCCACTCCCCCCAACACAAAGCATGAAACACATACTTCACAAAACTAGTGTGCCATACAATCACAGCCCTTAAGGCAAAATAACATACCCAACACACTAGTAATAGGTGACTCTATAGTCAGGCACACTGATGTCCCACTCACTAGGCTGAACAAGGAGAAGGTTACTGTTAGTTGCCTGTTGGATGCCAGGATCCGCCACATAACACAAGCACTCAGGTCACTCCAGAACAAGTACAAATATGACTCTGTCATTGTCCATGTTGGTGTGAATGACCTGAGCCGTACCTCCCTGGACTACATGAAAAGAGACATGGAGGAGCTCTCTGATCACATAGCCCAGGCTGGTATGACCCTGACGCTGAGTAGCATCCTGCCCTCACCAAGAAAGATACCACGGTATAGAGAAAAAAATGATCAATTTCAACAATTGGCTAAGCTTCTGGTGTCATTCAAAGGGGATCCAGTGTCTGTCAGCCTGGGATGACATGCTCGACAAGCCACGCTGCTTTCCTAGAGATGGCTTGCACCTGTCACCCTTAGGCTTTCAAATACTGGCCAAGGCTCTTGCCACCCCCGTAGTGCCTTTTTAGGCAAGGCTTAAAAGACAAACCCACCACCGTAAATAGCACAAGTAACAAAAAACTGAGGGCAATGCTGCTCAATGCCAGAAGTCTAAACCTCAAAATGCACGCACTCGAGGCACTCCTCAGTATGGAGAAAATCGATATATGTGCAGTAACAGAAACTTGGTTTAAGACTCCAGAGAGCACCCCAGCACTACCAGGCTACAACTCATACCATACAGTTTGGCCACAAAACCCAGACCGAAATACAAAAGGCGGGGGAGTATCCATATTCATTAAGGATACCCACACCTCCAGGTTAGTGGCACAACACGATGCTTCACAGATCATCCACGTGCAACTAACAACGGGCAAAACTGCTATTCAAATTATAGCTTGCTACAGATCATCCACCATGTCCCAGGACCCCCACTCCACATTCCTGGAAACACTGGGAAACATAAAGGTCCTACCAAACACCCTTATATTGGGTGATTTAAATTATCCAAACATTAACTGGGAGAATTACTCAAGTATGAACTCCCTGGCCCAACATTTCCTAGAATTTATAAACTCAAACACCCTGGATCAACTGGTTAACACCCCCACCAGAGGTGACAACATATTGGACCTGGTCATCACCAACATGGGCGACCGGTGTTCCACACCAGAGGTCAACCCCTCGCTGGTTAGATCTGACCATAAACTAATCACTCTGGATATCCACATTCCGCCACCACCCCCGATCAAAGAAACCACCGTGAAAAACTTTACAAAAGCAAACTTCACGTTACTTAATACCGAGGTGGGAAGTTTCAAAGCCCCCATGCTAAAGGATAACGCTGTCCAAGCTGCAAAATCCTTTACTAATGCACTCTACGGGCACCTACAAGAATGCATGGATCGTGCTATTCCAAACAAAACCAAGACTCACTCCTCCAAGAAAAGGAAACCAGTCTGGTGGACCCGTGCCATAAACAAGCTATACAATTGAAGGAGGAAACTAGTACAGAAAAGAGTAAAATCCCAAGAAGGGAAGACATCCCTAATCAGTATCAGCAAGAAACTATGTTCCCTCATAAAATCATCCAAGGCTGGCTTTGAGAGAAAAATTGCCATGGACTCCAAATATAACCATAAGGCATTCTTTAGCTATGTCAAGACTCTAAGTGGCAATTCTCAGATCTGCTTGGAGTTAGTGCAGAATGGCACAAAATACACTGAACCGACCGATATAGCCAACATCCTGGCAGACAGGTTTAGTGCAAACTTCACCCCCCTCTCACCCCCAAAAGGGCCCATAACTATACCAGAAGAATGTAGTGTCCCTGAAATCACAGGCACTTAGGTTAAAACAGCCCTCTCCAAAGCCAAAAACACAGCATCAATGGGACCGGACGGTGTCCCAGGCTGCGTCCTACATGAGCTCAAAGATGAACTAACCCCTAACCTAAACACACTGTTTAAACTCAGCCTCTCCACAGGCTACGTGTCCACAGAGTGATGCACAGCAACGGTTATTCCGCTCCACAAAGGTGGAGCCACAACGGACCCCGGAAATTATCGCCCCATAAGCCTGACTAGCTTGGTCTGCAAAGCTATGGAGCGCATCATCATGGATCTCATTAACAGAGACATTGGAAACCTCCAAACACTGGACCCAATCCAGTTCAGCTTTGTTAAAGGCATATCATGCCTCCTAAACCTGGTTGACTTCTTTGAGACAGTTACCAAGGCTATATACGAGGAAAAGGTGGTACACACAGCCTACCTAAACCTCGCAAAGGCCTTCAACACCATTCCCCACTCAGGTATTATAGACAAGCTCACCAGCGTGAACATAAACCCCTACATCACGAGATGGGTTGCCAACTGGCTCACGGACAGAACCCACATGGTAAGAGTTGCAGGAGCTAGGTCTGACTCTAAACTGGTTACAAGTGGCATTCCCCAGGGCTCAGTCCTAGGACCCCTCCTGTTTGGCATATATGTCTCAGGGGTACAGGCAAGCACAGGAGGACTATGGCTCACCAAGTTCGCAGACGACTGCAAACTAGGGGCTATAATTGACTATCCAGCTGACACAGACATCCTCCAAAAGAGTCTCACTGAGACAGATACCTGGTGTCAAAACCATGGTCTCAAGCTAAATGCCAAAAAGTGCATAGTCATCCTCTTTGGAAAAAACAAAGTACCCATAATCTACCACATAGGTGGTAGTCCCCTAAATATGGAAGTTGTAATAAGGGATCTGGGGACTGAAGTAGATAGTAACCTCTCCTTTGATAATCACATTGCCAGAGTGGTTAGAAAATCCTTCTATGTGGCCCAACTAATCATAAAAGGGTTTGCATCCAGATTGAAAGAGGTCATTGGGCCCCTCTATGCATCACTCATCAGACCCATCATACAGTACAATGCCTCATTTGGGATGTACCTTACAAGACACCTGCAACAACTGGAAAGACCACAGAAGTTCCTCACCAAGAGGATCACTGGCCTCAAGCAGATGCCCTATGCAGCTTGACTGAAGAAACTCCAGCTGTACTCAGTTGCATACCGCCTACTCAGAGGTGATCTCTGCCTGACATACAAGGCCATGTCCAACCCAGAATTGATGGACATGATCCACCTAAAGAAAATCATATCCCCTCGAGCCACACGCTCCAGGGATCCAAACCTCAACACAACAATAAATGGATGTGCTGGAGGGATAGATTCCTGTCCCAGAGAACAAGATTCCAATCTACATTAGGCAGAGCTCCTCGCTACCTCTTTTTAAGATAAACCTTGATGAGTGGATGGGAAACAGAAAGTTTACCCCAGGGATCACTTCAATGGCACTGCTGGACAGAGGCACAGGGAACTAATCTAAGGGTTGGCGAAAGCCAACATATTCCGGCTAGGCTTATAAATGCCTTCAGGCAGATAGCCTAGTACCTACCTATGAACCTATGTTCATCATTTGATCACTGTTGTAACTGCCTAATCTGTATGGGTAGAATATACAGAGAGGGAGGAGGAGGAGGACAGAGTCCAGAAGCCTGTGGAAAATGGACAAGGCAAAACCAGCTCATGAACTGGAAAAGGAATCTAGTTTATAGTGTTTTGTGAAACTGTGAACACAGGACCAAGTTACTGCCTCTAGAATAGTTCTAGCGTTCAACCCATTCCAAGCAGCCACAGAAAAAAGTCAAGGCTCTGGTAGAATGGGCAAAAACATCCTGGAAGTGGCTTGCTACATTGTGTAGAACAAAAGAACAGCATGAGACAACCACATGGAATTTGTTTTGACACTGGTTACCCTCTTTTCTTGCCAGCATAGGAAATTGATGGTTTATCAGAAGTTTTTTTTTTTTTTTTTTTTTTTTTTGTCAAACCACTGTTTGAGCTGTTTGTTCACATCCAGAGTATGTAAAATCCTTTCTCCTCTGCTTTTAGGCTCTGGCAGGGAGATGAATAGTTTGACTCAAATTAAACTCTGAAACCACTTGTTCTCAAATATATCCTATCATTATAAAAATGGGATAAAGCTGACGTACCATAACAGCTTGTAACTTGGACATTTTTCTTATAGAAGTCAGAGCAATAAGTAACAAAGTTTTCCAAGTTAAGAACTTCAAATCAGTCTGATAAGCTAGTTCAAATGGAGGGTATTAGTTTTTTCCAAAACAAAGTTAAATTCCCAAGGAGCAGCCATATGCTTTCTAGATGGACAGACATGAAGAACTCCGTTCAAACTCGAAAATGGGCACAAAGGGGGATCTAAGGGCAGACAAGCAGATACGGTTGTCAGAAGAATCTTGACAGAAGAGTAAAATTGGCTAAAGAATAGTGTTCCACACAAATATTGTAAACATAGAGGCATCTTGGCCTTAAAAGGGTCCTGGTTATTACTAAAACTGCACCAACGTGTGTGTGGAACATTTCTCCCCGGGCCTCCGCATGAAAATAGGCTCTGTCCTAGTCAAACTTATCCGGTCAACAAATGTTAAATAAATATTTTCCTCTTGCATATTATTTCCTAGTAGCAGGTTTCTTAGACTGCTTTCATACCTTCTGCACATCCTCAGAAAACTGAAAAGGTTTCAATTTGGGGTGTATCAAGCAACCCCTGTCTTCAGTACATCCAATCTGTGAAGAAACCTGTGGTAACTACCCTTTGCCATTTTCAAAAGAAGGCAGAGTGACAGTTGTCTGGACCAAAAGGGGGTTACCACAGTTATCTTTGGAGAGTCCTTGTGAATCTTTAGAATGACCCTGGATATTAGTGAAAATGGTGTAAAGGCAAGCAGATAGAAGTATATACCTTCCAGGCCTGTTTGCAAGGAATCCTAGAGCATAATCTCCTTAGCTGACAATTGTGAAAGGAGGCAAACTTATCTAATTGAGGAATTCCCCACAATTGGATCAATTCCTGGAAACCCTCTAGATTAATTTTCCATTTGTGAGGGTCTGTCCTGGTTCTGATCAACTTGTCTGCAGTAATGTTTTGCTCCGACAGAATGTAAGATGCCTGGATGATCAGATTATCCTGAGTTGTTACATCCCAGGCTACCATGGCTAGCTTGCACAAATGGTAGGATCTGATACCCCTTCTCCCTGTTTGTGTACCACATCACTGTGAAATTGTCTGTGATAACTTTTAGTGGTCCTGGAGACAAAATGTAATTTAAAGTCTTGGGAGCATTTAATACTACCATCTTTTTGACCCTTTGCATATTTTGGACTGTCCTGTTTGTCCCAAAGACCGTGAACTTTCATCCCCATGAAAATTGCTGCCCAAGCAAAGTCTGAGTCATCTATTGTTACAGTCTGAGTAGGAGTTGGAAGGGAGAAAAGAAAACCATTGCTGTAAGTATCAAGTCCTTTCACCACAGTAACTCCCTTTTCACAAATCCCAGTACAGGATTCTAAAAGAAATGGGTGCTGATGCTGGAACCAGACTGACTTGAGGAACCATTGCATTATCTTTTTGTGAAGTCTGGCCAAAGGAATCATGAGAGTCCTACATGCCATGAAACCTAGAAGCCTGAAAACATTCCTTTGCTGAAGCCTTAGACAGACTGGCACGATTGTGAATTGTTCTATGTTGAGGCATACTTTGCCCTGATGAAGAAAAACCCTCTTGAGGGATATATTCAAAATTCATCACAAAAACTCTATCATGAAGATTTCAGAATGTTCACTTGGAATCCCAGACTGTGAATGAGATCCCTTACCTAAGCAAGAGATTCCTGACAGTTTGAAAACAACTATGCAAATAAAAGACAACTGTCTAAATATGGAGAGATGTGAATGCACTGCAACTCGCAATGAGCTATTACAGGTGCCAGACATTTTGTAAACACACTTGTTGCTGTAGATACTCTAAAGGGTAATACAGAGAAATTAAAACATGAGCCAGAAAGTCTGAAATCTTTGAAAATTTGGTACGTGATGATAAGCATCTTTTAAATCTAATGTTAGTTGGAAATTGAGAAGAGATAGGAGGGGTAACAGGGGATGAAGGGTAAGCATTTTGAACTTTAGGACTTTGGTATAAAGACTGAAAGAAAAGGTCTAGAATTGGTCTTCAAGTTCCTTCTCTTTAGTACCAGAAAAATTCATAAATAAAATATATTCCCTGTTTGATCTGGGACACTGCTTTTATGACCCCAGGGACAGTATCTCTTGGATGATTAGGAGAAACCATGAAGTCTGACTGGGAGGGTGTGGAGGAATCCCCTGGAAGGGAGGAAGGGACTCCCACTCCCTTTGTATCCTTCCTGAATGTTTCTCTGGATCAATTTGTCTAAAAATATTGGATGCCACTAAGAAAATGAAGAGCAAGACTTTGGGAAAAATGTAAAGGATTGCCAGGGTGGGAGAGGAGAAATTTCAGAATGGGCAAATAATCACTCTGACTTTTTGGAAAGTACTTTGTTCAGGGATGCTTGCCCTTCTTTTTTTGAGCTTGTTTGCCATTCTTATTTTGAAAGGCTACTTGTTGAATCTTGCTAAGAATGATTTTTTGTTTCCTCTAGAAAGATAATGAATTGGAAAGAAAAACCCTTAGCAAACTCTTAGAGGAAGGGTTGAATAATCTGGGCAACCTTATATATTAACTTCCCTCAATCATCAAATATTTGTCAAGATCTCAGCAGCACAAATACCTCTTTGTCAAGGGGAGAATTTGGAATCTCTCCTTTTGACATCTTCAGAGAGATTTTGTGAAGTTAACCAAGTAAATATTTTCACAACTGAACCAGTAGCAGCTGCTGTTGATACATCAGTAGAATCATAAGAGCACATTAAAGAATGTTTAGTTACCTGAGAAAGGGACTCAAACAATTCAAAGCAATTTTATTCTCTGAAGCAGGAAAGATAGCAGTTAATTTCTTCATCTTCTCAAAAGAAGACATATGAGCCTGGTAGTTTAGATTTCTGAAGGTTATGGTAGCAGAAGAAAAATATTCTTCCCAAATCTATCAAAAGCTTTCCTATCCTTTTCAGAGGAAATGAGACTAGCATTCACAATATGCTTAATAGTAGATGGCTTTGATAAGGAAATAACTGCAGGGTCTGCTTTCAGATTAGAAGGCGGATACTTAGGTTATACAAAGTACCTCAGACACTTATCAGACATTTTGAGAGCAGGAGGTTGACTGTCAGGCATATTTAAAGCTTTTAAGAAAACATCCTTTAAAGCTGATAAAATAGGAGGGACATTTTCAGACTGAGGAAAATCGAATTGCAACAAATTATAATACTTCTGCTGAGAGACAGGGATTTCATTCCATTCTGGTTGAAACCACTCTCATTTTAGCTACAGTTTCAGGGAAAGATGACTCTTCTTGAGGGAAATCTGAAGAAACAGTTTCCTTAGAATTAGATTTTTCAGCTTGAGGAGAATTTACTGAAGAAAAAACACTCCCCGTCCAGTCTCTGCTCTTCTGACTGTGAATCAGTGTCTGAAAGTGAGGGGAACTATTTTTCTTTCAGTTAAAAAATGGAGCTAAAACATTAAGAGCTGAAAGCAATCCCTTGGCAAACTCCAGCAAGTCTTCCCTGTTCATAGTAAGAGAAACAGAAGTCTTAGGTTTTTGCTTTCCATTCCTGGGTGACCCCACTAGAAAAGGACTAACCCCTGACAGTGGCACTAGCTTGGGAATGAGGCACCTTAACCTAGCTATGCGGTATGAGTTTATTTGCTCTTACCTGGTTAACCAACAAGAGTGGCTGGAGGCTGAGCTCTCTCAACATAGGACTGGCAAGACCAGACAGGAGGAGAAGGTAACCACACACACTATAGACCCAGTCTCACATAATACCATCACAACCTCAAATCATACACATAAACACACAAAGACATACTCGGAGGCTCTGATCAAAAATCTACCAAAACAGCAGAGGCCACCAAAGCAGACACCCAAACAACTACCACCTCAGAACACAACACCTGCAACACATAGACCACACAGTCAGAGTGTCAAGCAGTCACAGCCCTTAAGGCCAAACACAATGCCAGACACACTAGTCATTGGTGACTCCATAGTCAGACACACTGACGTCCGCTCACCAGACTGAGTAAGGAGAAGGTCACAGTAAGCTGCCTGTCGGGTGCTAGAATCCGCCACATAATGCATGCACTCAGGTCTCTCAACAGCAGGTACAAGTACGACTCAATCATTGTCCACGCTGGTGTTAACGACCTGAGACGTACCTCCTTGGACTACATGAAAAGAGACATAGAGGAGCTCTCTGATTATGTAGCCCAAGCAGGTATGACCCTGACCTTGAGCAGTATCCTACCTTCACCAAGAATGATGCCACAATACAGAGATAAGATGATCAGCTTTAACAATTGACTTAAACTCTGGTGTCATTCAAAGGATCCAATGTCTGTCTGCCTGGGATGACATGCTGGACAAGCCACGCTGCTTCAAGGGACGGCTTGCACTTGTCACCCCTAGGATTCGGATTTTGGCAAAGGCTCTTGCCAACCCCATAGTGCCTTTTTTAGGCAAGGCTCAAATTCTAAACCTACCACCCTAGAACACAACAAAGAAAAAAAACTAAGGGTAATGCTGCTCAATGCCAGAAGTCTCAACCTCAAGATGCACGCACTCGAGGCCCTTCTCAGTATGGAGAACATCGATGTCTGTGCTGTGACAGAAACCTGGTTCAAGGCTCCTGAGAGCACCCCAGCACTATCAGGTTTTACCTCATATCATGCGTTCCGGCCCCAAAACCCGGACAATACCAAGAAAGGAGGAGGGGTATCCATATTCATCAAGGACACAAATACCTCTAGATTGGTGGCAACGCACGATGCATGGGAAAACATCCAGGTGCAATTAACCATAGGCAAGACTGCTCTGCAATTTGTAGCATGTTACAGGCCACCCTCGCAAACTCAGGAATCTCATATGGCCTTCCTGAAAACACTGGAGGGGATAAATGTATCTCTGAACACCATCATACTAGGTGACTTCAACTACCCTAATATAGACTGGGAACACTACTCAAGCCCAAACACTCTAGCCCAAAAGTTCCTGGAATTCATAAACTCAAATGCCATGGAACAACTAGTCACCATCCCCACAAGAGGAGAAAACATACTTGATCTCATCACAAACATGGGAGCACAATGTTCAACGCTGAAAGTATACCCCTCACTGGTGAGATCAGATCACAAACTAATCTCGCTGGAGGTCCTCATCCCGCCCCCACCCAAAATAAAAAAGACCACAGTAAAGAACTTCTCGAAAGCCGACTTCACACTTCTAAAGACTAGTGTGGTCTCCTTTAAGGCCCCTGAGCCGGCGGTAAACATTACTCAAACCGCTGAATCACTTACAAATGCCTTCTACCAGCACCTGCAGGGCTGCATGGATCAGGCAATCCCAAGCAAAACAAAGACTCTTTGTACCAAAGGCAAGCGTCCAGCCTGGTGGACCCCAGCCATAAACAAACTCTACACAAAAGGAGAAAGCTACTACAAGATAGAGCAAAATCCTTAAAAGGTAAGACACCGCTGATCACTATAAGTAAAAAGCTAAGAGCTCTCATAAAATCATCCAAAGCTAATTTTGAGAAAAAAATAGCTAAGGACTCTAAAGACAACCATAAGGCATTCTTCAGCTATGTCAGAAACCTAGGAGGAAACTCCCAGATATGCTCAGAATTAGTTCAAAATGATGTGAAGATTACTGATCCTACAGACATTGCCAACATACTGGCTGACAGGTTCAGTGCAAACTTCTGCCCCCCTAAAGGAGAGATATCTATACCAAATGATTGTAGCCCCCAAACATCTCTAACGCCCAGGTGAGAACTGCTCTCTCCAAGGCAAAGAACACAGCATCCATGGGACCTGATGGTGTCCCCGGCTGTGTGCTCCATGAACTCAATGAGGAATTAAACCCACAGTTAGGACAGCTGTTTAATCTTAGTCTCACCTCCGGATACGTACCCAGGGAGTGGCGCACAGCGACTGTGGTCCCACTCCACAAAGGCGGTGCCTCCACCGACCCTGGAAATTACCGTCCCATTAGCTTGACAAGCCTTATCTGCAAAGTCATGGAGAGGATCATAATGGATCTCATAAATAAAGACATAGGGAATTTGCAGACCTTGGTTCCAACCCAGTTTGGCTTTGTCAAAGGCAGATCATGCCTCTTAAACTTGGTTGACTTTTTCGAAACAGTCACCAAGGCCATTGATGAAGGAAAGGCAGTCCATACAGCCTACCTAGACCTGGCGAAGGCTTTCGATACAATACCCCACTCGGGCATCATTGATAAACTCATCAACTTAAATGTAAACCCATACATTACAAGATGGGTTGCAAACTGGCTGAGTGACAGAACCCACAGGGTCAGAGTTGCTGGCGCCATGTCAGACTCAAAGCCTGTCACAAGTGGTGTCCCACAGGGCTCAGTCCTGGGCCCACTCTTGTTTGGCATCTACTTTTCTGAAGTACAAGCAAACACAGGAGGGTTATGGCTGACAAAGTTTGCAGATGACTGCAAACTGGGCGCCGTAGTTGAAAACACATCCGACACAGATATCCTTCAGAAGGGTCTCACAGAAATGGATAACTGGTGCCAGAGCCATGGCCTAAAGTTAAATGCCAAGAAATGCATAGTCATACCCTTCGGGAAAAATAAGGTTACCCCTAGCTACCATATAGGAGGCAATCCCCTGATCACAGAAGAAGTTATCAGGGATAGCCTTTCATTCGACACCCATATTGCTAAAGTAGTTAGGAAGACCTTCTACATTGCCCACCTTATCATGAAGGGATTCACATCTAGATCAAGGGAAGTCATAGTCCCCCTATACTCATCACTCATCAGACCAATGATCGAGTACAATGCCCCATTCGGAATGTATCTGACCCGACACTTGCAGCAGCTGGAGAGGCCACAAAAGTTCCTCACCAAAAGGATAAAGGGTCTCAAAAATCTGTCTTATGCTGCCCGACTGAAAGAACTCCAGTTATATTCAGTTGCTTACCGCTTGCTCAGAGGTGACCTATGCCTGACATACAAGGCCATGTCAAACCCAGATTTGATGAACATGCTTCCTCTCAGAAAATCTAGATCCCTCAGAGCCACAAGGGCGGGAGACTTAAACCTCGACACGGTTATTAATAGGACGTGCTGGAGGGATAGATTCATCACCCAAAGACTCCCTATGCTGTGGAACAAAATCCCGGTTTATGTGAGGCAGAGCACCTCGCTGGCCTTGTTCAAGAGGAATCTTGACCAATGGATGGGGGATCGCAGATACACCCCAGGGGTTACCTCAGTGTCACTGCTCGACAGAGGCACAGCAAAATAATGGGCATAGTTTCTCCAAACTAAAGGGGTGGCGTAAGCCACAAACTATGGGCTAGGCTTATAAATGCCCTCGGGCAGATAGCCTAGTATGAACCTATGAACCTATGGTTCTGCCTTATCCGGAGAGGGCAATCTAACCGCTGCAGAGGACGAGCCTAATTCTCAGTTCCCATAGAGCTACAACAGAGGGACCAAGAGAAAATGATGAGAGATCTGAGGAAACGGGTCTGGACAAGGCAGTCTCCCCATTCAGCAGCTTATGTAATGAGGGAGCCAGCCTGACAACAGAACACAAAAAAGAACATTTCGTCTTCTTGTCGATGGGGGAAGAAAAAATGCTGGAGACTGAAAATTGCTCCATGGTTGACTGGGAAAAGAGTCTGAATGGCAAGTAGCAGAGCTAGTGTGAGCAAGTCTGTCATTTTCCCTATAATACCCACCCTGGAGGGCACTACTGGCACTTGGAAAATGGGCTATATATTAAATTGGTTTGTATTTTTTAGTATATAGATTTTTTTTTAGATTTTTGAAATGTAAAACAGTTCATCCACCTAATGTTTACAGTTGCTGTAGGATATGTAGTTTACAACCGCAATATACACATATACATTATGCAAGTATTTAATGTCCACACACACACACATATCAGCTACACCTGATTTTGTTTCATATTTTAGCTCTTTCACTTGAAGAATGTATGATTATCTGATGAATCTCTGACAATTACAGTCAGGAAATATATCCAGACACTATACTTTTATACTTGCCATTCAGAAAAAGCATGTTGACGCAAAATCTCTTGCTTAAGCAACTTTTTAAGTGAATTAGGATAATACTTAAAAATTGTTCCTAATTTTGGGTTTTTGCACTCTCATTACATTATAGTTGGGTTTATTCAGAACTATCAAAGAGGTTGGGATCTGCATACATGAACACACACATGCAGGCAATTACATCCAATTGCATGCATTTTGCTTAAATTTTTCCTATGGTTTCTAAACTTGTCTATTTAATAAATATAAGAAAAATGATTAATAAAATGAAAAATAAAACCAATTAAGCAGTAAAATTAACTGCAGGAGCTGCAAGAACTTGCCATTTTACTTTCAATAAATGGCAAAGTAACCTGTCGGGTTCTTTTAACTGCTGCTGAAGTTACTTTTGCTACTTGAGTCATTTGTTTTTAATTTCCTTTTAATTACTTAATATTCTTAACACTCACTAAACTTCTACGTTTAATGAGCATAAACAGCATTGCGGCCTTTAGTTTCTTCAGTCAGTCTATGTTTCACAGGGGCTTAATATACTGCAGTGAATAATACCCTGTTGGAGAATGCTTGTTCTTCAATATGGTACTGTCTGTGAGATCAGCAATACATTGTGGTTCATAGGTTCATACTAGGCTGTCTGCCCTAGGGCATTTATAAGCCTAGCCAGAGTGTGTTTGGCTTTTGTCACCCATTTTAAATTAATTTTGCTATGCCCTTTTTCGAGGTTAGTATACTGTGCCTCTGTCTAACAGTGACACAGAAGTGATACCCGGGGTAAACCTACGATCCTCCATCCACTCATCAAAATTCCTCTTGAAGAGAGTCAATGAGGGACTCTGCCTAACCTGGACTGGGATTTTATTCCAGAGTGAAGGGAGCCTCTGGGTTATGAATCTGTCCCTCCTGCATGTCCTATTTATTTCAGTGCTGAGGTTCAAGTCTCTCGAGTGCGTAGCTCGATGGGATTTGGATTTTCTGAGGTGCAGCATGCCCATTAATTCCAGGTTGGACATGGCTTTATACGTCAGGCACAGATCGCCTCTGAGCAGGCGGTATGCCACTGAGTAGAGCTGGAGTTTCTTTAACCGGGCAGCATATGGCATCTGTTTGAGCCCTTTGATCCTCTTGGTGAGGTACTTTTGGGGTCTTTCCAGTTGCTGTAGGTGTCTGGTAAGGTACATCCCAAAAGAGGCATTGTACTCCATTATGGGCCTGATGAGGGATGAGTAAAGAGGCACGATGACCTCCCCTGATCTAGATGTGAATCCCTTCATGATTAGGTGGGCTATATAAAATGTTTTTCTAACCACTTTGGCCACGTGGCTGTCAAATGAGAGATTGCTATCAACTTGGGTCCCCAGGTCCCTAATTACTTCTTCCGTACTTAATGGATTACCACCTATGTGGTAATTTGTGGGCACTTTGTTTTTGTCAAAGGGGATGACTATACACTTTTTGGCATTTAGCTTGAGACCATGGCTCTGGCACCAGTTGTCTGTTTCTGTGAGGCCCTTTTGGAGGATGCTTGTGTCGGCTGGAGAGTCGATTATGGCGCCCAGTTTGCAGTCATCTGCGAACTTGGTCAGCCACAGTCCTTCCATGTTGGCCTGTACCTCCGAGAAATATATACCAAACAAGAGAGGTCCCAGGACTGAGCCTTGTGGGATGCCACTTGTAACTGGTTTGGAGTCTGACATGGCTCCAGCAATTCTAACCATGTGGGTTCTGTCCTTGAGCCAGTTTGCAACCCATCTAGTGACATAAGGGTTTATATTTAAGCTGGTGAGCTTATCTATAATGCCCGAGTGGGGTACTGTATCAAAGGCTTTTGCGAAGTCCAGGTAGGCTGTGTGGGCCACCTTCCCCCTCATCAATGGCCTTGGTGACTGTTTCAAAGAAATCGACCAGGATGTCCTTCAAGGATGCATCTGCAGTCATAACATATGGGTTGTCCTGCCTCAGGCAGCCCTTCGGTCGGCCGGATTACAAAGTCTGGGTCTGGCCTCGGCTGATGTCGCACTTTCCCCGACGTCAGAGCGTCTGGGGTATAAAAGCATCAGCCGACGCCATTTTCCTCAGTCTTTTTTGCCGTGCAGTGCCCGAAGCAGAAGCTGTTCGCAAGTGCCGGTCGGTCAGATCCAGTGATTTCAGCTACCGAAGATTTCGAAAAAAGCTAAGTACCCCGTTGGGGACTCTTTCTTGCCTCAGCCGATGTCAGACAAAGTAAATAATTGTTTAACTTGTGGGAAACAAATACCTCATAAGGATTTCCATTCTTACTGCCTTCCTTGCTTAGGCCCAGACTACGACGTATCGGCCTGTTTAGCCTGTGCCTCCTTCAACCGACGAACTCTTAGACGTCGTTCGGAGTTTGCAGAGGAATTTTTTGGAGCCGCTTTTGCTTATAAAATGCCGTCAGAGACTCCGACTTCGCATATGGTCAAAAAACGCAAGGAAAAGGACCGACACTCACGGCCCGCGGTTTCGGCTGAAACCACGGCTAGGCCTACCGCGAGTGTCTCGGTTTCGGCCGAAACAGAGTCCTCGGTGATTCCTTCTTCCGAAACCATGCTTCCAACCACCGAGGCCCGAGAGGCCCCGGCTGAGTCGGCTTCAGAACTACCTACCGAAGCTAGTGTTCAGGAATTGTCCGACACCATACCTTTGGACATTTCTACCCCTGCACATGGGGCAGCTAGGCCCCCAGCTTCTATGTCCATTAAGGCCTTTTCTAGGGCTAAAGCTGCCAAACTTTCTAAAGCTTTGCCTACCAAATCTGCTCCCCAGAGGCCTTCCTCTAGTTCACAGATTCTCAGCCTTGCTGAGGACCTTATCTCCTTAATTAGGGGTTCACAACCTCACCCAGAGAGGGCCTCTCAACCTCCTCCAGACAAAAGGCCCAGGACTGACCCCTCTGAACCACACTCCTCAGATGATTCCACGGATGGATCTGAGTTGTCAGACCACCAGGAAGGGGCTTACTCACCTTATGAGGATTCAGATGCAGAGGAATCTATCCCTTCGGCCTCCCCTCCTGAAGAGTTTTCCTTTGGGGAGACTTTACACTCCATGAGAGAGCACTTTCAATGGCAAGGTCAGGATTTCTCTGATTCTAGAAAAAGATTAAGGACCTTTTTGCATTTGCCTCAGCATAGGCCCTTAGCTATACCTCCTGTTCTAAATGTAATTGATGATGTGTACAATGATGTCAGTACAGCCCCTGATACTCTTCCTCCGGCCCCTGCCAAACCTGACAGATATTACAGGGTCCCGGATTCTTATTTCCATCTGTATAAAGCCCATTCTGCAGACCCAGAAACTATTTCTCAGGGCCCTAAAGGGGTTGCAGCCACTACTGCCAAAAATCCCCTACCCTCTGAAAGAGAGTCTAGAGCTTTAGAGAGATGGGGAAAGAAGGTGTATACATCTGCAACTCTTTCTGTCAGGGCATTAAACTGTCAATTCCATATGATACAGTACCAAGAGTATTTGTTAGATGAACTGAATAAGAAACTTTCTTCTCCTGAACCTCTAGACCATAAATTCCTTCAGGATTTGGTACATAACTCACAGCAGGTTAGTAATCATTTCTTAAAATGTGGCTATGATGCACTGGAGGCTTCATTTAGATCAGCTATGACTGGGGCAGTTATTCGTAGGCATGCCTGGCTGAAGGAGCAATCTTTGCCAGACCATGTCAAAGCTAAACTCCTCGATGCTCCAATGGAGAAACAAAATTTATTTGGCTCCCCTGCTCAGGAGATTCTAAAAAAGGTTTTAGAAAAAGCAAAATCTGTGCAAACAGTTAAAGATTTCCTGCAAGTTCAACCACCGAGATTCAGCAGAAACTGGCCTACAAAGAATTGGTCCTTTCCAGACTCGGACAGAGCCCAGAGAGGCAGGAACAGGCGCTCTAGAGGCAGAGGTCAATCGAAGGGCTCCTACAGAGGCAGTCAGTGGCAGCCTGCCAACCAGAGGAGTAGTGCAACAGCTATAATGACAACCACTACTACAGGACAGCCTCAATGACTTGACTCTGATTACGCCTACCAGGGATCAACTGGAAGCACCCTTGGGCGGAAAGCTGGCTTTATTCTCAAAAAACTGGCATTATATTACAAAGGATACATGGACATTGCAAATAATAGACAAAGGATACAGGTTTCACTTCCACACTTTGCCAAAAAGAAGCGGAATGCCAAACTTTCCACCAAATCAGAAGGCAGAGGCTTTAAGACAAATCAGAAATTTACTTCAGATGAAAGCTATAGAAAAGGTACCATGTTCAGAACAAGGCCAAGGATTTTACTCCAGACTATTCCTTGTACCAAGAAAAGAAAATCAATGGAGGCCTATTCTCGACCTGTCCGCACTGAACACTTATCTCATTGTGCCAAAATTCAAAATGCTGACCCTACAGCAACTTCTTCCCATGTTGGGCAAGGAGTCTTGGCTGGTGACTCTAGATCTCAAGGAGGCATACCTGCACGTCCCTATCCAACCAAGTTGCAGAAGACACCTCAGATTTCTTGCAGGATCAGAGCATTATCAATTCTCAGCATTGCCTTTTGGCTTATCTACTGCACCCAGAGTATTCACGAAATGCCTGGCATCAGTAATTGCACATTGCAGACTACAGGGAATTCAAATTTATCCATACCTGGACGACTGCCTAATACAAGCGGACAACAAGAAAAAATTGTTAAAGGACTTGGCCTATGCCATACACCTGTTACAGACCTTGGGATACACAGTCAACATCCAAAAGTCAAGACTAGTACCATCCCAAAGGATAACCTTTTGGGTGCAGATCCGACACAAACACCCAAATGGCCTTACTCACAGAAGAAAAGCAAAACAACTTCCAGATTACTTCATGATTCTGACAAGACAAACTCAGCTTACTGCAAGGAAAATCCTGCAGGCCCTGGGTTACATGGCATCCTGCATAATTCTAATCCCACATGCCAGACTGCATATGAGGAAATTACAGTGGTACCTAAGGAGTGTATGGTCTCAACACAGTCACAGTTTAGAAACCATGATACCAATCATTCCATGCCTTCAAAAGGAATTCCTGTGGTGGGCTCAGGCCTGCCAGTCCAACAGAGGGTTGCCTTTCAACAAACCAAAAACAAGGCAGACCATCACCATGGACGCCTCAGACTGAGGATGGGGAGCACACATGGAGGGCAAATGTATCCAAGGCCTATGGCCTCAAGGGCAGCTAAGCATGCACATAAACCAAAAGGAAATGCTGGCAGTGAGGCATACAATCGAGGCATTCAAACCCTTCCTCCAACAAGGACATCTGTTAATAAGGACAGACAACACCACGGTCATGTGGTACATAAACAAACAGGGAGGCACACATTCTTACCCTCTGTGCCGGATGGCTATGAATCTGTGGGATCTATGCCTGAATCTCAATATCCAACTGCAGGCCCAATTCGTGCCAGGGAAAGAAAATGCACTGGTGGACAGCTTAAGCAGAACTACCATGGAAGCACACGAATGGATGCTGCACCCAGACATCTTCAAACTCATAACAAAGACATGGGGAATGCCGGAGATAGATCTGTTCGCCTCCCCACTCAACCATCAACTGAAGACATTCTGCTCAAGGACATACCACCCACAAGCTTGGAGGGTGGACTCTCTCTTTCAGCTGGAAAGCCCTAACAGTATATGCCTTCCCACCTCTCCCATTGATGTACAAGGTTCTACTGAAGATCAGGGAGGAACAGCCAAAAGTGATACTAATAGCTCCGGACTGGCCAAGACAACACTGGTATCCACTATTGAGAAGCATGTCTCAGGCAAAATCATGGCCTCTCCCCCTATGGCCTCTTCTTCTAACGCAGAACAATTTCAAGACCCTGCATCCCAACTTGAAAACATTGCAGCTAACTGCCTGGAAAATTCCTTAAATCCCAATCAAACTGTTTTATCTCAGAGGGTGAAGGACATTATCCTGGAGGCTCGCAGGCCTTCCACAAGGAAGACATACTCAGCTAAATGGAAGAGATTTCTGATTTGGAGCACATCAAAGGGCACAGATGTCAACGTGGCAAACCTAGCGCATATCCTAGAATATTTAGCAGAATTGTTCCACAATGGCCTGTCCTATTCTTCCATTAAGATTCATGCTTCAGCAATTTCAGCAGAATACAATGTGGATCCACCTATCTTCTCACACCCTCTCCTCAGACAATTCCTGAGAGGGATCAAAAATGTTAAACCTCCAATAAGACCCCCTCTACCTGCCTGGGATCTCAACTTTGTGCTGGAAAAACTGACACTACCTCCTTTTGAACCAGCAGCATCAGCGGATCTACAGTTTCTATCTTGGAAAACTGCATTCCTTCTGGCAATCACTTCAGCAAGAAGAGTATCTGAGTTACAAGCATTAATGACAGTGCAGCCTTTTCTTATTTTCCACCAGGACAGAGTGTCACTAAGAACCAATCCTACTTTTATGCCAAAGGTGGTATCTAGGGTATCCTTGAACCAAGCTATTCACTTGCCTACGTTCTTCCCTAATCCACAGAATAAAGGGGAAAAACTTTTGCACACCCTGGATATACACAGACAACTACGCTACTACTTGGACAGAACAAAAACTAGCAGAAAAACTGACCAACTTTTTGTAGCATATGCAACTGGGGTGCAAGGAAGAGCAATTTCCAAACAGACAATTTCAAAATGGATAGGAAATTGCATTCGCTTTTGCTACTCCTTTCATGGAAAGACAGTTCCTGAAAATATCAGGCCTCACTCCACAAGGGCCACGGCCACCACTACAGCCTTCCTACGGGGGGTGGCTACCAAGGACATTTTAGAAGCTGCTACTTGGAGCTCCATGCATACATTTGCCAAGCATTACAATCTACCTTTATACTCTAGATCCAGAGCAGGGTTTGCAACTGTAGTCCTGCAGGGGATCTTAACTACACCATCCTTTTCTTAGTACCTCCTCCCCCAGATTGGCTATGGTATTCTACCCATATGTTATGACTGCAGATGCATCCTTGAAGGACATAGTACAGTTTTGTACCTACCATAAATGTAGATGTCCGATAGGTATGCATCTGCAGTCAGGATTACCCTCCCTCCTTCCCCTCTGTGGTATTCCTAGGGTACCTACCCCTCTTTTGGCTAACTGGGGGAATCTATTATGGTGTATTTGTTTGTTTATTCATGTATATAATTTGCAAATGTTTGGAACTTTTCAGCATTTATCCAAATTTAGCCTTCCTAGAGGGCACCTGGCATCTGGGGCAAGAAAAACTGAGGAAAATGGCGTCGGCTGATGCTTTTATACCCCAGACGCTCTGACGTCGGGGAAAGTGCGACATCAGCCGAGGCCAGACCCAGACTTTGGAATCCGGCCAACCGAAGGGCTGCCTGAGGCAGGACAACCCATATGTTATGACTGCAGATGCATACCTATCGGACATCTACATTTATGGTAGGTACAAAACTGTACTTTTAAGAGGCAGGATCTGCCCTTAACAAAGCCGAACTGGGTAGGATCCAGTGTCTGTAGGTCCCCAATATCTTTATTTATGAGGTCCATGATGATCCTTTCCATAGCTTTGCAGACCAAGCTAGTCAGGTTTATGGGGCGATAGTTTCCAAAATCCGTTGAGGCACCACCTTTGTGGGGAGGGACCACTGTTGCTGTACGCCACTGTTTGGGTACATATCCTGTGGTAAGGCTGAGATTGAACAGTAGTTTTATGTTTGGGTTTAGCTCTTCTTGGAGTTCATGTAGGACGCAGCCTAGGACACCGTCTGGTCCCATTGATGTTTTTTTGCTTTGGAGAGGGTGGCTCTTACCTGAACATCTGAGATATCAGGGGGGCAGCACTCTGCTGGGATAGATATTTGCCCTTTTGGTGGGGAGGGGGGGAGAAGTTTGCGCTGAACCTGTCAGCTAGGATGTTGGCAATGTCTGTGGGTTCGGTGTATTTTCTGTCATTTTGGACTAATTCTGAGCATATCTGGGAATTCTCACCCAGGTTCCTAACATAACTAAAGAAAGACTTGTGATTATCCTTAATGTCCTGTGCAATTTTTCTCTCGAAGCTGGCCTTAGACGATTTTATGAGTGCCCGTAGTTTTTTGCTAACACTGATCAGAGATGCCTTCCCTTTTTGGGATTTTGCTCTATCATGTAGTAGCTTCCTCCTTCTATTGTATAGTTTGTTTATGGCTGTGGTCCACCAGACAGGACGTCTGCCTTTGGAGGATTGGGTCTTGGTTTTATTTGGGATTGCATGATCCATGCATTCCCGAAGGTGTTCATAGAATGCGTTTATAAAGGATTCTGCGGTCTGGGCCATATTTTCCACAGGCCCGGGGGCTTTGAAGGATTCTAGCTCAGTTTTGAGGAGTGTGAAATTTGCTTTAGAGAAGTTTTTCACTGTAGTTTTCTGGGCAGGGGGTGGGGTCGGGATGTGAATATCCAGTAAGATTAGTTTATGGTGTGATTTTACCAGTGAGGGATACACTTCTGGTCTGGAGCATAGAGTCCTCATGTTGGTGATGATCAGGTCCAGTATGTTTTCCCCTCTTGTGGGAGTGGTAACAAGTTGTTCCATAGCATTTGAGTTTATAAATTCTAGGGACCTTTGAGCTAGGGTGTTGGAGCTAGAGTAATGCTCCCAGTCTATGGTTTGGTAGTTGAAGTCACCCAATATAATGGTGTTTGGAGAGACTTTCATATTTTCCAGTGTTCTCAGGAAGGCCAAGTGGGGTTCCTCGGTTTGGGAGGGTGGTCCATAGCAGGCTATAAACTGGAAGGCAGTTTTACTCACTGTTAGTTTCACATGGATGGTCTCTGATGCTTCGTGCTGTGCCACCAACCTGGAGGTGTGGGTATCTTTGACGAATACTGATACTCCCCCTCCTTTTCTGATTCGGTCCAAGTTTTGGGGCTGAAAAGCATGGTATGAGGTATAACCTGGTAGTGCTGGGGTGCTCTCGGGAGCCTTGAACCAGGTTTCTGTTACTGCACAGATATCGATGTTCTCCATGCTAAGGAGAGTTTCGAGTGCATGCATCTTGAGGTTTAGACTTCTGGCGTTAAGTAGCATTACTCTTAGTTTCTTATCCCTTGTGATACCTGTGGAGGTGGGTTTGTCTTTTGAGCCTTGCCTAAAAAAGGCACTATGGGGGTAGCAAGAGCCTTTGCCAATATCCAAAAGCCCAGGGGTGACAGGTGCAAGCCATCCCTATTGAAGCATCGTGGCTTGTTGAGCATGTCATCCCAGGCTGACAGGCATGGGATCCCCTTTGAATGACACCAATACTTAAGCCAGTTGTTGAAATTAATCATCTTGTCTTCATATTGTGGCATCATTCTTGGTGAGGGTAAGATGCTACTCAAGGTCAGTGTCATACCGGCCTGGGCTACATGCTCAGAGAGCTCCTCTATGTCTCTTTTCATGTAGTCCAGGGAGGTACGTCTCAGGTCATTCACACCAGTATGGACAATGACTGAGTCATATTTGTACTTGCCTTGGAGTGACCTGAGTGCTTGTGTTATGTGGCGGATCCCAGCGCCCGACAGGCAGCTCACCGTGACCTTCGCCTTGTTCAGCCTGGTGAGCGGGACATCAGTGTGCCTGATGATAGAGTCACCTATTACAAGTGTATCAGGTGTGTTGTTTAGCCTTAAGGGCTGTGACTGTTCAGCACACTGGCTTTGTGAGCTATGTGTTGCACGTGTTTTGTTTTGGGGTAGTGGTTGCTTGGGTGTCTGCTTTGCAGGTCTCTGCTCCTTAGGCAGATTTTTATTTAGAGCCCCCAAGTATGTTTTTGTGTGTTTATGTGTTTGGTTTGCTGTCGTGGTAGGTCTATGTGAGACTGGAATTGTAGTGAGTGTGGTTTCCTTCTCCTCCTGACTGGTTACGCCAGTACTGAGTTGAGAGAGCTTAGCCTCCAATTTGGCTATATGGTTGCATCTCTCACATGTGTTGGAATTTGTTGGGAGGAGGAGAGGGTTGTCTGTGTACATTTGGCAGTTGTAACATTGCCTCAAGATTCCCACATTCACCAGCTGGACCGGAGAGGAGATTGACAACTGACCTTTGAACATGCTAGAATAGTATTGGGAATTCCTTTATAATTGAAAAAAGGGCCAATGGGGAACAAGGTATTCAAGGGGAGTTTGTGAGGGTGTAGTGCTTTCAATTTTTTAGTGCTAACTTATATAATTGCTTTAGTGAGCAAGTGCCAGGTAACTTAAATGCAATGTGTTACAGGTAACTTAAATGCAAAATGACAAACAGTAACATTCTTTCAAGTGAAACAAGGAAATAAGTACAGTAAGCAATGCAGATATCACTAGGGATCCACGGAAGCACTGAAAAGCCGTGTTTTAGGTGGAATTAGCGTTTCAGGGAAATAACAAGCAAACAAGCATACAAACAAAGCTAGATTTAGCAGGCCTGGATCTAGTCTATGCTACAGCAAACAAGGTGTACCAATTTCAGTAAGAAGCAGTTCAAATATGCAGGCAGTATAAGCCTTTAACCAGAAATTCCCAGCTCAGAAGGGCAGAGTCCAGCCTCTCCTCCCACAAGAGTGCAGACCACGAACCTTCTTAATGTAAAATAACTGGCCTGAAGCCCGAGTGCTTAAACCAGAACTAATACACTTTTAGAACAGACACTGAGCCCTCAGTCAGCAGTTCCCAACTTAGAAGGATGTAAGCTACCTGTCCTGCCACCACAGTGCAGGCCACAAATCTTCATAATGTAAAACAACTGGTCTGAAGCCCAAGTGCTTAAACTAAAAGGCTTAGAATGAGTTACACCAAGCAGTAATAAATACAATTGAGTACTTTTAAGATGACACAAAACCAAAATAAAGTAGGAAGAAACACAAATACAGTAAAAGCAGATACATTTTTTTTTGAGTGAGAAAATGAGATGGGCCCAGAAGGAGTATCCAAGTGCAAATTTACAAGAGGGGCAGGCAGTTTCAAAGCCACCAAGATTAACACCAAGACAAAAACAGGGAGGGTGGGTGGAAACCTACTGAAAAACAGAGTCACAACTTCCAGCTAGATATTGCTCAATACAACACAAACAAATTACTTTAAATTGTGTATTATTTGATAAAAGTGCAGATAAAAATTTACTTAGCTTCACTTATGCATTCAGTTGATTGCATGCAGGTCTTAGCGAGCCAAAGCTCACAGTTTAAACAGAAAATAATTCACTGTACCACTTGTATAAGACAGAAACTGAATAACAATGAAGGAAACTAACCCCATTTATCACTGGCTATGCAGGTTTTTTAACAAGCCTTAACTGAAAATACCACTTGTATAAGACCTACTGAAAAACAGAGTCACAACTTCCAGCTAGATATTGCTCAATGCAACACAAACATATTACTTTAAATCGTGTATTATTTGATAAAAGTGCAGATAAAAATTTACTTAGCTTCACTTATGCATTCAGTTGATTGCATGCAGGTCTTAGCGAGCCAAAGCTCACAGTTTAAACAGAAAATAATTCACTGTACCACTTGTATAAGACAGAAACTGAATAACAATGAAGGAAACTACCCCCACTTATCACTGGCTATGCAGGTTTTTTAACAAGCCTTAACTGAAAAATACCACTTGTATAAGACCTACTGAAAAACAGAGTCACAACTTCCAGCTAGATATTGCTCAATGCAACACAAACAAATTACTTTAAATCATGTATTATTTGATAAAAGTGCAGATAAAAATTTACTTAGCTTCACTTATGCATTCAGTTGATTGCATGCAGGTCTTAGCCAGCCAAAGCTCACAGTTTAAACAGAAAATAATTCACTGTACCACTTGTATAAGACAGAAGCTGAATAACAATGAAGGAAACTACCCCCATTTATCACTGGCTATGCAGGTTTTTTAACAAGCCTTAACTGAAAATACCACTTGTATAAGACCTACTGAAAAACAGAGTCACAACTTCCAGCTAGATATTGCTCAATGCAACACAAACATATTACTTTAAATCATGTATTATTTGATAAAAGTGCAGATAAAAATTTACTTAGCTTCACTTATGTGTTCAGTTGATTGCATGCAGATCTTAGCCAGCCAAAGCTCACAGTTTAAACAGAAAATAATTCACTGTACCACTTGTATAAGACAGAAACTGAATAACAATGAAGGAAACTAACCCCATTTATCACTGGCTATGCAGGTTTTTTAACAAGCCTTAACTGAAAATACCACTTGTATAAGACCTACTGAAAAACAGAGTCACAACTTCCAGCTAGATATTGCTCAATGCAGCACAAACATATTACTTTAAATCGTGTATTATTTGATAAAAGTGCAGATAAAAATTTACTTAGCTTCACTTATGCATTCAGTTGATTGCATGCAGGTCTTAGCGAGCCAAAGCTCACAGTTTAAACAGAAAATAATTCACTGTACCACTTGTATAAGACAGAAACTGAATAACAATGAAGGAAACTACCCCCACTTATCACTGGCTATGCAGGTTTTTTAACAAGCCTTAACTGAAAAATACCACTTGTATAAGACCTACTGAAAAACAGAGTCACAAATTCCAGCTAGATATTGCTCAATGCAACACAAACAAATTACTTTAAATCATGTATTATTTGATAAAAGTGCAGATAAAAATTTACTTAGCTTCACTTATGCATTCAGTTGATTGCATGCAGGTCTTAGCCAGCCAAAGCTCACAGTTTAAACAGAAAATAATTCACTGTACCACTTGTATAAGACAGAAGCTGAATAACAATGAAGGAAACTACCCCCATTTATCACTGGCTATGCAGGTTTTTTAACAAGCCTTAACTGAAAATACCACTTGTATAAGACCTACTGAAAAACAGAGTCACAACTTCCAGCTAGATATTGCTCAATGCAACACAAACATATTACTTTAAATCATGTATTATTTGATAAAAGTGCAGATAAAAATTTACTTAGCTTCACTTATGTGTTCAGTTGATTGCATGCAGATCTTAGCCAGCCAAAGCTCACAGTTTAAACAGAAAATAATTCACTGTACCACTTGTATAAGACAGAAACTGAATAACAATGAAGGAAACTAACCCCATTTATCACTGGCTATGCAGGTTTTTTAACAAGCCTTAACTGAAAATACCACTTGTATAAGACCTACTGAAAAACAGAGTCACAACTTCCAGCTAGATATTGCTCAATGCAACACAAACATATTACTTTAAATCGTGTATTATTTGATAAAAGTGCAGATAAAAATTTACTTAGCTTCACTTATGCATTCAGTTGATTGCATGCAGGTCTTAGCGAGCCAAAGCTCACAGTTTAAACAGAAAATAATTCACTGTACCACTTGTATAAGACAGAAACTGAATAACAATGAAGGAAACTACCCCACTTATCACTGGCTATGCAGGTTTTTAACAAGCCTTAACTGAAAAATACCACTTGTATAAGACCTACTGAAAACAGAGTCACAACTTCCAGCTAGATATTGCTCAATGCAACACAAACAAATTACTTCAAATCATGTATTATTTGATAAAAGTGCAGATAAAATTTACTTAGCTTCACTTATGCATTCAGTTGATTGCATGCAGGTCTTAGCCAGCCAAAGCTCACAGTTTAAACAGAAAATAATTCACTGTACCACTTGTATAAGACAGAAGCTGAATAACAATGAAGGAAACTACCCCCATTTATCACTGGCTATGCAGGTTTTTTAACAAGCCTTAACTGAAAATACCACTTGTATAAGACCTACTGAAAAACAGAGTCACAACTTCCAGCTAGATATTGCTCAATGCAACACAAACATATTACTTTAAATCATGTATTATTTGATAAAAGTGCAGATAAAAATGTACTTAGCTTCACTTATGTGTTCAGTTGATTGCATGCAGGTCATAGCCGGCCAAAGCTCACAGTTTAAACAGAAAATAATTCACTGTACCACTTGTATAAGACAGAAACTGAATAACAATGAAGGAAATTACCCCCACTTATCACTGGCTATGCAGGTTTTTTAACAAGACTTAACTGAAAATACCACTTTTATAAGACCTACTGAAAAACAGAGTCACAACTTCCAGCTAGATATTGCTCAATGCAACACAAACAAATTACTTTAAATCGTGTATTATTTGATAAAAGTGCAGATAAAAATTTACTTAGCTTCACTTATGCATTCACTTGATTGCATGTAGGTCTTAGCCGGCCAAAGCACACAGTTTAAAACATGGTGTAGTTGAAACTAATAAATTAACTGATGTTTAACTGAAGTTTAATTGGATTAAACAAATGCTGCTTAGGCAAGTAATATGATGCACCAAGTCCACGTAGGATTTCTTTTTTTTTTAGCCAAGGATATCTATGGTGAATGTTTAGTGAATAAACATTTGCACTTTAAGCAACCTCTCACTTTTGTTAGTGGTGTAACAGAGCACCAACAATGTGTTTATTATAGCTGGCACAGCACTTATGACACTATATAGTGTGTCACAGAAAAAGTGCCACAATTTATTGACATGTTTTTTTTTTACTGAGTCAGAGTAACCTCCAAGCAGGTTAAACAGTATTTTTTGCAAGTTATTTCAAAAAAGACTGCTTAATTTAAAAACAGCTGAAGGCTGTAATTTTATTATTATTTCATACCATCCTAAACATTTATATTTTTGCCTTACAAAGGTTTCTGTCCTATTAACAAACTACCAATCTACCAATAATAAACAGCATGTGTGTCTGTACATATGTTTGTTAACCAGGGCACAGCAATGATCCACATGGACTCTATTCAGACTCATTCTGGGAGCACAGTCCTGTTAAGTGTCTTGCTCAGACTTGCACAGTAGGCAAATGTCAGCTGAGTAATCAAACCTTGGACTATAGGAAGTGTGCTGTTACTAGCTCAAACTTACAGGCTTCTGCACTAACTGTCAGACTTGTTTTCTTTAAAAAAGCACCTTGATTTATTTTAAAATATAAAACAGCAGTACCTAATGCTTTAAATGTAGCTGTAAATTAGAAGTTTGTTACTTCTGATGCAGTTTAGGTGGATGGATATAGATATATATAGATATATATATATATATATATATATATATATATATATATATATATATATATATATATAAATAAAACAGTTACTTTAATGAATTACTTTAATGAATTAACTTGTATCTGGCATCGTATCAGGTCTGAGTCTCTAATTCCATTTGTGAAAATGTCACAATCCAGCTTTTTTTTCCAGTACTTAATGATACAGTGAACATTGTGTGTTTCAAAGTTAAGAGCACCTAAATATTATCTATATGTAACACAGATTAAAGTGTTGCTGTGTTCATTTGACTGGCTGATATAAATGATATGTTTTTGTTATTTTGAGTGGTTTGTTCTGGTGAAATCTACAAAAAAGATGAAAGTGCTTAAGTTACTGTTGTATTCTTGTGTTTCGAAGGTTGCATTTTTTTTTTTATTTAAAGGTATGATTTTTGGAGAGAAAAAACTCAGGATGCAAGTAGTTTCCTGGCATCTAAGACTTTAAAAATGAAGGGCCTTAATTAGCTTGCTGCAGCTCAAGCCTCAGTACATAGCCCATCTTTTCCATTGCAGTCTCAAACACAGTACTGCGTACAGTGGTAAAATACCTTCTCTTGCTGCATCCCACTCATAATTATATCCTTGCAGTTCCGCTCCTGGCAGAAGCAAATCAAACTCACAGTCTTATCTGTTTTGCAGCTGTAAAATCCAAAGCCAAATCAGTGACCTCCCTTGTGAACTATGGGCAAACAATGAAAAACATATATTTTTTTTATCTTGCCAGGATTTACTGCACTTCCTAAAGCTGCCTGCAGCAAAATAAGTGCTCTTTCCTAATTTTATTTTATTTTTACTCTTGTCTGCCCTCATGGGGTCAGACCTTGTGATTCCTTTGGAAAGCTAAATCTGTCTCAATACACAGACTGTGAGAACAAATAGCTCTACCATTTGTTGTTGTCAGACTAGACTTCCATTCACTTAGAATGGACCACCTGAAAAAAAATGCCAAGTTTGAGAGTCTGCAGCTCATGTGTCATTGACTGGTATGCAGAGTTTTACAAATGTTGTTCCTACTGATGTACTACACATTTTCTGAAAGAAACTTGCAAAAGTGTCAACAAATTACTGAGATAAAAAAAGACTTTTCACAAGGAGCAGTTTTGCAAATTTCATTTCCTGGCCAAGTTACTCCTCCCATCTCCCCTCCTTCAGTGGGCTACTGTCTCACATTTCCAGCTTTACTAGATTCAGCTAGTCAACTCTGCATGACAGTAGACATCAAAAAATTCACTTATATGTCTCTTCACTTCTGAATAGCATTTCCCCAGGAATAAAAAAAAAAAAAAAAAAAAAAAAAAAAAAGCACACACAGTCCAGAGTTTGGGCCAAGCTATCCATCTCTTAATGTGCACAGTTCTGTCTGCTGACATTGTTATCTTTACATAGTTATTCTCTTATAGCATAACCTGAACTTATGGTATTCAATGCCAAGCTTTACAACAGTTCTCAGTTTCTTAACAATGACCTCCCAAGCCTCTGATGTGGCCCAGTACTTTGTCAATATACTGTAAATACATAGATGAATACAAATTGCATTTTCTGTCTTCATTGATTTATCTAAGGCTTTTGACATGGTTAACCACCAGGTCCTTATAGAAATACTTAAATCTCTTTCTCTTGATACTCTAGCCTTAAAATGGTTTAAATTTTACTTAGACAATAGGCAAGCAGTACTATGGGAAAACAATCTGTCTTCTCACCTCCCCATTTCCCTTGGTGTCCCACAGGGCTCCATATTAGGCCCGCTGCTATTTTCCATTTTCATTAATGACCTCCACGTAGCAATTCCTCATGCAACCTGCATTCAATATGCAGACGACTCCACCATTATTTGCTCAGGTAATACTCCTTCCAAGCTACAGTCCCTTACACAAAAAGCATTCAATACTGTTGAACAATGTTTTTTAAGCCGATGCCTCCTACTTAACCCTAAAAAAATTCAACTGCTACTTTTTACTCCTACTAGCAGGTCAACCCCTCTTCACTTCACTCTTATATCCAAGAACGGGACTCTTATATCTCCTGACCCAACAACTAAACTTCTTGGAATAACCATAGATAATAACCTAAACTTCGATACTCATATTAACATCACTATAAAAACAGTAAATAAGAAACTGGGATCCCTTTATAGAATCAAACCCTTTCTTACTCCTTCAGCCAAAACCACTATAGCTAGAACTCATTTAATCTCTACCCTACTCTATGCTTCACCCATATATACCAATCTCTCAAAAAACAACCTCAACAGACTTGCTACCTCCTATCATAGTATTGCTAGATTTGCCACTGGTTCTCCTTTTAGAGCACATCTGTCTTTCTTCTTTCTTCGATTTCCTATGTGCTCTCTGCATCTAATATTATTATGTTCTAACTAATGACATCCTCTTGCTGTCTCCTATAAACCTTGTATTTCACTGTATCACATGGTACATTTGTATAAATGAACATCTTTTTTATCCTATTTTTTTTTCTGTTTCTATAAGTAAACAACTGTTTTGTATTTTATTTTTGCTTTTCATATCTCCTCATCATGAGCTATGTACTCTTGTAATGACAACTGCATCAAGCCTATACGGCTGTAACTGTTCAGAACTTTTCAACTACTTTATACTTCTCTGAATTGTGACAACGTTTTATTATACATATTGTGTTTGTGTTGGAGCTTTTCTCCCCGGGCCTCTACTGAAAATGGATTTGTATTCCAGTTAGACTAGCCCGGTCAACAAATGTAAAATAAATAAAAATAAAATATTTGTGCACATATGGCACATACAATAATACACACATACCATTATTAAAACGAGATAAATGCAATACAAATCATATCAATATAGTTATGCTTTCTAGTTTATGACTCTGTCTATGTAAACTTCTTTTTGAATTTATGTTCAAGCAGTTGTATATTTGTTGTATATTATCTTCTTTAATTGTTTCTCAGTATTCTAACCACTGCGTATGCTGCATCAATTGTAAAACTCTGATTTTACTCATTTTATATTTTCTATGCTCTTTGTACAAAATAGCTATGTTTGTATAATTTATTTTTTATTATTTTTTTATAATTGTTTACTATGTATCTGGAGCTTTTCTCCCCCAACCTCCGCTGAAAATGGTCATCTTGTGTCCAGATGGACTAACCTGGTAAACAAATGGAAAATAAATAAAAAATAAAATATACTAAGAAAATCAATCAATATACCAAGAAAAATCCAAAACTTAAGGAAAAAAACACGGAAGGAAGAAAAATGTTTCCTTGATGCTGTCATGAAAATCCCACTCACTTATTCAGATATTATGGGCAAACATATATATATATATATATATATATATATATAAATAATAACATATATAATATATTAGGCAAAACAACGTACCCAACACACTAGTCATAGGTGAATCTATAGTCAGGCACACTGATGTCTCACTCACCAGGTTAAACAAGGAGGAGGCTACTGTCACAGCTGCCTTTTGGGTGCCAGGATCTGCCACATAACCCATGCACTCAGGTCACTCCACAACAAGTACAAATATGACTCTGTCATTGCCCATGGTGGTGTGAATGACCTGAGACATGCCTCCCTGGACTACATGAAAAGAGACATGGAAGAGCTCTCTGATCTTGTAGCCTAGGGACGTATGACCCTAGCCCTGAGTAGCATTCTGCCATCGCCCAGAATGATACTGCAGTACAAGGACAAAATGATTTTCTTCAACAACTGGCTAAGTTTCTGGTATCATTCTAAGGGGATCCAGTATCTGTCTGCCTGGGACAACATGGTTGACAGACCGTGATGCTTTGCCAGAGATGGCCTACACCTGTCGCCCTTAGGATTCCGGATACTGGCTAAGGCTCTTGCCGCCCCTATAGTGCCTTTTTTAGACAAGTTTCAAATGTAACAGGAACAGGCAAGCAAAAACTGAGGGTAATGCTACTCAATGCTAGAAGTCTAAATCTCAAAATGCACTCACTCAAGGCACTCCTTAAAATGGAGAACATCGATACCTGTTCAGTGACCGAGATCTGGTTCAAGGCTCCAAAGAGCACCCCTGCACTACCAGGCTATAACTCATACCACACTTTTCGGCCACGTAACCTGGACCAAAACATCAAAGGTGGAGGTGTGCCCATATTCATTAAGGATATCCACACCTCCAGGCTAGTTGCTCAGCATAATGCATCCAAGGTTATCCAAGTGCAATTAACTCTGGGCAAAACTGCAATCCAAATTGTAGCTTACTACAGATCCTCCATCATGCCCCAGCATTCCCACTCCTCTTTTCTTGATATACTGGAAAATGTTAGGGCTCAAACACCCTAATAATATGCAATTTCAACTACCCCACCATTAACTGGGAAAACTACTCATGTACCAACTCCTTCGCTCAATGCTTTCTGGAATTCATAAATTCCAGTGCCCTGGATCAACTTATCCACACTCCCACCAAGGGCAACAATATCCTAGACCTAGTCATTACCAACATGAGTGACCGGTGTTCCACACCCGAAGTCAACTCCTTGTTGGTCAGATCCGACCATAAGCTAATCACCCTAGATATCCATATCCCGCCCCCACCCCACCCCACATTAAGGAAACCATGGTAAAAAATTTCTCCAAAGCCAACTTCATGCTTCTTAAGACAGATGTGGCGAACTTCATGACACCCAAGCAGATGGCCAATATAGTTACGACTGCTGAATCCTACACAAATGCACTCTATAAGCACTTACATGAGTGCATGGATAGTGCTATCCCAAACAGAACCAAGAAGCTATCCTCCAAAATAAGGAAGCCAATCTGGTGGTCCCCTGCCATAAACAAACTGTACAACAGAAGGAAGAAACTGTTGCAAAAGAGAGTAAAATCCCATGAGTGGTGGAGCTCCCTGGTCAGCCTCAGTAAGACGCTGAGATCCCTTATAAGAGCCTCCAAAGCTAGCTCTGAAAATAAAATTGCCACTGATTTTAAGGACAATCACAAAGCATTCTATAGCTATGTCAAGAATCTCAATGGCAACACCCAGATCTGCTCTGAGTTACAGCACAAAGGCATGAAAATTACAGCACCAACTGATACTGCCAACATCCTGGCAGATAGGTTCAGTGCTAACTTTACCACCCTCTCACACCCTAAAGGGCCCATATCTATACAGGAAGAATGCAGAGTCCCTGTAATCACAACTACACAGGTAAAAGCTGCACTCTCTAAAGCCAAAAACACATCATCCATGGGACTGGACAACATCCCAGGCTGCATTTTACACGAACTTCAGAATGAACTAGCTTCCCACCTAAGCACCATGTTCAATCATAGCCTCACATCAGGCTTTGTGCCCACTGAATGGCGCACAGCAACAGTTATCCCACTCCACAAATGGGGAGCCACCACTGATCCCAGGAACTATCGTCTTATTAGCCTGATGAGTTTGGTCTGCAAGGCCATGGAACGTATCATCATGGAACTCATAAACAAAGACATTGGTAACCTCCAAACTCTGGATACCACCCAGTTCGGGTTTGTAAAAGGCAGATCATGCATCCTGAACCTGATTGACTTCTCTGAGGCAGTCGATGAGGCTAAGGTGGTTCACACAGATTATCTTGACCTCGCCAAGGCTTTTTACACCATCCCCCATTCTGGAATTATAGCTAAACTCACTAAACTAGGCATAAATCCCTATGTCACAAGCTGGGTTGCCAACTGACTCACTGACAGAACCCACACTGTAAAAGTTGCAGACTCTAAATCTGACATCAAACCAGTGACAAGTGGAGAGTACCACAGTGTTCAGTCCTGGGACCTCTCCTGTTTGGTGTCTACCTCTCTGAAGTACAAGCTAACACAGAAGGCCTCTGGCTAACGAAGTTCGCAGATGACTGCAAACTAGGAGCCATAGTCGAGTCCCCAAATGATGTGGACATCCTACAGAAGGGCCTCACTGAGACAGATGCCTGGTGTTAGAGCCATGGCCTCAAGCTCAATGCCAAAAAGTGCATTGTCATCCCCTTTGGTAAAAACTCTGTACCCGTGAGCTACCACATAGGTGGTAGTCTACTTAACACCAAATGTGTGATGAGACCTTGGGACCCAGGTGGACAGTAGTCTCTCCTTTGATAATAACATCACCACAGTAGTCAGGAAGTCCTTCTACGTGGCACACCTCATCACAAAAGGGTTCTCATCCAGAAAAAAAGAGGTCATTGTTCCCCTTTACTTGACACTCATTAGACCCATTATAGTGTACAATGCCCCTTTTGGAATGTACCTTGCAAGATATTTGCAGCAGCTGGAAAGGCCGCAGAAGTACCTCAGAAAGAGGATTAGTGGCCTCAAACAGATGCCCTACACTGACCATCTAAAAAAACTCCAGCTTTATTCGGTAGCATATCACCTACTCCGAGGTAATTTCTGCCTAACATATAAAGCTATGTCAAACCCAGAGCTGTTGGACATGCTACACCTAAAGAAATCCCAATCACTCTGAGCTACATGCTCCCAGGACCTAAACCTTGTCACCACAATAAACAGGACATGCTGGAGAGATAGATTCCTGTCCCAGAGACTTCCCATACTCTGGAACAAGCTACCCATCTATGTCAAGCAAAGTTCCTCATTAGCACTTTTCAAGAAAAATCTTTGAGTGGATGGGAGATAGGAAACTATACCCTGGGAATCACTTCTGTGGCTCTGCTCGACAGTGGCACAGGAAAATAACTTGGGTGGCATAAGCCAGGGAAACTTGTTGGCTAGGCTTACTTAGGCCCTTAGGCCGATAGCTTAGTTTAGACTAAATACAATATTATGTAGCATTGAAATGTGTTAACATTATAAGGGTGACAGTTCATTATTTACCCATAAAGCAAATGTCAGAGTGGATAAAGAGGAGGAGGGGAAGAGAAGAAAGAGTGAGGAAAAAGTATATGTTAGAAGTAATAATTAGGGTAGATATGGGAGGCAGGAGAAAAAATGAGTAAAAGTAACATTACAAGTAAGAGAAACAAAACCAAGGAAAAGAAGAAATAACATGGACAAGAAGATTGTGTGTGTGTGTAGTAAAAGAACTATAAAGCAAATCTGCACTGATACCTGCTTGCTGCCCTGCTGAGGGGAACACTTCTGCAAGTGCAGTGGACTGGCTCCAGTACGAAGGGATAGCAGCATAACTCTCAACATTATAGAACAAGAAATCTGGACAAGGCCATAAATAATAGGGAACAAATGCCCAAAAATGGGGGACAATTTATAAATATTGCACTTACAAACTTAGAAAGTTGATAAACAGGTTTTGCATTAGAGTGAATTTTCTTAAGGATATGAAGTCTGAAAATAAAATGCCTGTCAACTTTCTGACTTCAGTGTTCAATGATTTGCTAATGATTTGCCAGAAAACTGCAATTTTATGAAAAGCAGACAAAAAATCTGGACTTTCTGCAAAAATCTGTACTGTTGAGAGATATGGATGGGAGTCTTGAACCAACACCCTTGAATCATTTTCAGTTGTTTGCCAAAGCCATTACAGCAGTGTTTTGCAGAGAGGTGGGAAAAGCCTTAAATTTGACTGGTATGTTGTGCGGGTGTGGGTAGCTGTGTTTGTGGAAGGTGTAGGTGTGCCTTTGTAAGTGTGGTGCGAATGTTATGGATTATGGAATGGAGAGATTGAGTAAAATTGTGCTCAGTGAAGTCCCGAGCAATTTCATCACTGCTTGATTCAGACATATACATTCCCCTGTGTTTGTCAGTACTGTGTTTGAGTGCATTGTTTTGGAGTGTAGTTTCACTGCTACAGCTGCTGCTACTCTTTCAATACAAGTATCTGCTTTGGAAGTTTTCTCCAGGAGTCTGTTGCTGAAAGGATGAGAGACATGCTACAGGTATACAACTAAGACAAACTGGATAAAGCAATAGTAAGAACAAGTACTAGGTCACATCAAAGGCTTGGGAGGTCATTGTTAAGAAATTGAGAACTGTTGTTAAATTTATCATTAAATACCATAATTTCAGGTTATACTATAAGAGAATAACTATGTAAAGATAACCATGTCAGCAGCCAAAATGCATTATAAGTTGAATATTTTACTGTGCACATTTTAAATGGATAGACTGGCCTAAACTCTGGATTGATGTGTTTGCTTTTTTTTTATTTTTATTTTATTTCTGGGAAATGCTATTCAGAAGTGAAGAGACATACAAGGGAACAGATTTAGTGTCACACTAGGCTGTGATTTTTTTTATGTCTATTGTCATGCAAAGCTGACTAAATAGTTGAATCTAGTAACGCTGGAAATGTGAGACTGTAGCCCACTGAAGGAGGGGAGATAGGAGGAGTAACCTGGCCAGGAACTGAAACTTGCAAAACTGCTCCTTGTGAAAAGTCTTTTTTATCTCAGTAATTTGTTGACACTTTTGTAAGTTTCTTTCAGAGAATGTGTAGTACATCAGTAGGAACAACATTTGTAAAACTCAGCGCATACCAGTCAATGACACATGAGCTGCAGACTCACAAACTTGGCAGTTTTTTTCAGGTGTTCCATTCTAAGTGAATGGAAGTCTAGTCTGACAACAAATGGAAGGGCTATTTGTTCTCAGTCTGTGCATTATGGGACAGATTTAGCTTTCCAAAGGAATCACGATGTCTGCCCCCATGAGGGCAGAAAAGAGCAAAAACAAAATAAAATTAGGAATGAGTACTCATTTTACTGCAGGCAGCTTTGGGAGGTGTAGTAAATCATGGCAAGATAAAAAATATATGTTTTCTTCATCATTTGCCCGTAGTGGTCCTTTAAGTTCTTAGAAAGCCATCAGCATTTGACTGAGAACTCTTCTTCACTGGGCTAAACATTAATACCCATATAAACACACAAGCTAGACTGCAATTTTGCCTGGAGAAATGCAACATTATGATATTATATTGTGCAGGTGAGGTAGGAAATGGAGATTCTTTTTTTTTGGGGGGGGGGGGTAAAAACATTTAAGTTATGTACTTACCATAATGATAGATATGCACTATCTTCTATACATCTCAACCTGTTGGTTATTGGATCCAAGCAAGGGAGCCCGCAGGATTTTTTGCAGGGGGGGGTGCAAACTCAAGCCCCGCCCATGCAGCCCCACCCCTCTGCTGGCCCCACCCACACAGCCCCAAGCCCACCCCACCCCTCTGCCAACGCAGCCATTCCAGTGACCCATTACGTGGCTATTTCTCCCCATTTGTCGTAGACACTGTTCAAATCTCTCAGTCTGCATACTGTTTTATGCTTTACTTCTACAATGATTACATATATTTGTATTTCATTTACAACTTTTATTTCAAATTTTATAGCACAAGCACTGATAGACATTTACTAAACAACACAATAGTCTTACAATGAAAAGAGACTTAGCATTAAAACTTCTCTACCTTTGAAACCCACATTCACTGAAACAACATTGAAACACACATTCAAAGAAAATGCATCTGGCCAGTGGCAGGTTAAGTTTACCTTTGGGCTATTTTCAAATCATAAGCCCTTGCATTTTTTGGACCATGCAAAAGTTCTTTGATTCACGTTTCTGACTATATTAATTATAAAATATATTTGAATTATATCCCTTGTATAATAGCACCACTGCTCTAAATTTAGTTTTGAACATTTTTCTAGTAAGCAATGAAACAAAACATATAGACTAAATGGCAAACTGCCCAGTTCAGAACACTTCAACCATAAAAAGCCACTCAAACTTCTGTCATTACAATCCACCAATATCAGTCTATACACACAATCTCTGCAGAAGTAAAAGTAATCTGAATAATTCCACATTAAAGATATCTGAAACTACTGAAGAGGTTGTTGCTAGAAAACAACTTTATATTTCAGTGTTTCATCTACAAATTCAAGGCCTATTGCTCTTGAAGCATAAATTGCCTATGGTGCCTTGCACAGTCTTTTCTAGTTATTAACTTTAAATATTAAAGAAATATGAATATTAATTTAACAGGAAGAATGAAACCCCCCTAAGCACAGAAAAAGTTCCATCTACAAAATGCTTTCAAAATTGTTCAAATGAGGTTACATCCCATCAAAAATACACTTTTTAAATATGTATTCTCTTACATATTGTTGTATGTTACAAAGAAAATGTATGAAAATAACTCTCAAAGTAAGGGGAGGGAAAGCAGACAACCAAGTGATATGCCGAGCCAAGTAAGTCCAGTACTGAATTCATTATCATCAAATATTAAAATGCATTGCAGCACTCATCGGAATTCCAGAATATACAGCACTATCTTTTTCATTCTTTTTCTCTGTAGAACAGTGAATGCAATTTGTCCACTGTTTTTAAATGCACCTTGATTATCCCCTGTGAAAATGCCTTAGGCTTAATGATATCCAGCCAGTCAACAAAATGAAATAAAGAAATGCTTAGGTAAAAAAAACTGTCATGCTGCCTTACTGCTCACAGAAACGGATGGTTTTAGAGGGTGTGATTTGATACACTATACTATGGAAGCCATTATAAAAATGTTCAGACTGTTATATAACAAAGTTTCCTTTCCCATACACAGCTCCCCCAGCCATTCCAGTATCCCATTACTTGGTAATTTCTTCCCATTTACCATAAACACTGTAATGTGCATAGTGTCTTTATGCTTTACTTCCACAAAGATTATTTGGATTTCATTTAAAACTTTTAATTTAAATTTTATAGCACAAACACTGATAGACATCTACTAAACAATACAATACAGTCTCATAATGAAAACAGACTTAGCATTAAAAATCATCTGCCCTTGAAACTCTCATTCATTGAAACAGCAATGCAACCCACATTCAAAGAAAATGCATCTGACCAGTGGTGGATAAAGTTTACCTTTGTGTTTCAAATCATAGGCTCATTGCACACATACTGTATGTAGAACCATGCAAACATGTGTTATTTGATTCGCCTTCTTGACTGTATTAAATTATAGTCCTTGTATAATACAACACATTTGTGAGCGTGTTTTAAATTTATTGTTTTGAACACTTTTCCAGCTGAGAAGCCTTAAAGGATATACAAAGAAATGATGTAGCTTGAAAGGTAAATTATGTATCACTTCCCTCTGTCCCATCCTGTACCTAATTAGGGCAAATAAAAGTTAATAAAACCCCTTTCTACAGGCAGCAAGAGGAAAATAACCTATCACATTGCACTTTGAAAAATGAACATTACTCCTGTCACTTCACTGCTCTTCACTTAACTTCAAAACAAGTTAGAAACTCAATTAGATTTTTACATATGATTACTTTACACATAACTGTTAAATATGGTAGTGTTGAATTGCTGGCTAAAATGAAATCCATAAGATAGCATATATTTTACTCACAACAGAGAATAAGTGTGTAACATCCAAGTGTTAAATTAAGTGCTTACCTTCAAAATCTCCCAACTATAGCCAAGTAGTAGATCATAGATGAATCAAAGTTATATACACATGGGTAAAGTTACTTAAGATAATCAAATATTAATTGTATTAATTAGAAACCACTCATCACTAACACCACAAAAAGAGAAATAGAATTATCTAAGTATACAATAAGTATGGATCACCTGGAATGTCATAGGTGATCCTTGGCAAAGCTTACAAATAAAAGGAATAAAAGTGTCACCATTAATTAAACACACTAAGCAAATCTATCATCTTGCCAACCCCTCCCTCAATGGAATACATGTCGTATGTAATACAGCAAAACATTTTCCCTGCTTGTATTAGTTATTTAAACACAGTATATGACTAGGTCTGACTTGTTAGCTTCCCACTAATCGTGGGAAGTATCACTGCCATTAGCTTTGACCACTATCATCCATTCTGATTTCTGGACCACAGAAAAGTGTTCCTTTAAAGGTTGCAGGTTATTTTTAATTAAGAAGCCTCCCTACCCTCTCATTTGAGTATTTCACCACTACACTCCCTTAATTCACTATCAACAATCTCATTAGTGACATTTAGATACCCGGCCCAGCCCTTAGTATCAAGTGCCTGAACTAAAAAGAATGAAACTTATTTTTCCCTAATGTACTAAAAGAAAGTGGCACATAACATACTACCATTACAAACCTACATTTCTGCTATTTTTCCCATAAATGTTTTGGTGTCAGTAAACAATTGGTATGTTTTAATTCTTTACACTGAGTTTTTTAATTAGGCATATACATATTTTCTTTTGTCAGAATTCCTGTGCTTTTTTATAATGCTTACAAAAGAAAATATGGACATGCCCAATTAAAAAAACTCAGTGTAAAGAATTAAAACATATCAATTGTTTACTGATGCCAAAACATTTATGGGAAAAATAGCAGAAATGTAGGTTTGTAATGGTAGTATGTTATTTAAGACTGTGGCTTGAAGAAGTCATACTTCTTCTTTCTGCTTTTCCCTGTTAGGGGTCGCCAGTCGCCACAGTGGATCACCTGTCCACTCATGATTGGGAGTGTAGTTTTACATCCACAAGCCGCTACCTATTTCTCTCACAGACACACACCTCCTAAGCCGCTACCTATTTCTCTCACAGACACACACCTCCTAAGCCGCTACCTATTTCTCTCACAGACACACACCTCCTAAGCCGCTACCTATTTCTCTCACAGACACACACCTCCTAATCATTTAAACACACGCACACACACACACACACACACACACACACACACACACACACACACACACACACACACACACACACACACTTACCTCTCGCTTGTACCTTCATCCGTAGTCCAGACATCTTCGGAGCGGAAGATGAAAATGTAAACCGTCAGTCGCTTGTACCTTCATTCATTGTTGAGACATCATCTGGAATTCAAATTGCGCGGGAGCGTCAGTCGCACAAAAGCAGAAGCTTCTGTGTGACTGGACGCAAAGGGCGTTCTTAAAGTAGAACATCCTTCAAAAAATATAATGTATTTTTTTTTTTAAAGTAAATGAATCTCCCGCTCAGCCAATTCCAGGGGGGTGCAAATGCACCCCCTTGCACCTGCCTGCGGGCGCCCTTGGATCCAAGGCCTGCAATTCAGACTTTTGTCTCTCAAGCTCAAACTCCTCTCCCATAATACCCTGCTCCACTAACTATTTTCAGATCAATTTTGCCCCTCCCGTACTGCACTCCTCTAAAAATACAACCAACTGAAAATTGTTAGGCCACCTCTAATGAGGTCTAATACATGAAGATGTCAGGAAGGACCACAAGGTCCTCTAGAAGCCAAACAACCAAAATATGATAATTTGGAAGGGGAACAGAAGGAAAGAGGGTATGCTGAGATAGATGGAAGAAAGCATGGATCTAGCATTATGGTAAGCACATAACTATTGTATCCGATGAAGGCACTCCTTAGATTAATGTAAGTATTCCAAAACTGAAGTGTTATCTTGCTGAGGTAACTGACTTCCTGCCAATGTACCAGCGCCAAAACCTTCCATATGCTTCCATGTATGGTGCATAACCTCAGCCTGCAGGTGTAGGGGTACATAAGCAGAAGGAGAAGCATAAGATCCTTGGACTATGTTGTTGCCAGTTTGAATGCAGGATCTTTGCTCTTGGTGATCTGTTCGTGACATTGTCATTAATGCTACCACTGCCTAAAGTTACTCAGACAAGTACTCCCGCTGGGGAACCTTCTTGATTCTTGTCTATTACTTTCAAAAAGATTTGTTAATGTCAGCTAAGAGAGGGAAGGGTGACTGTGGTAGGAAGATCCCTTATAAAGAACTCCACTCCCAGTGTTTATTCTGTCTACGGGCTGAATGAGATTACAGAAACTGTAAGATCTGCCAATTGTTTGTTCCAAAACCCCTTTGTGCTAAGCCTTCTACCTTAGATATCTACTTGGAGACCCAACATTTGAAGACATTTGAGCAAACCAAGACAGCAGAACCCTTGGTTGTCCCTCTTGCATCTAAGAAATTGTTCAAGAAAACTAAGCTTGAATCTTCTACTGCCTAGTCTGACTCAGATGCAGCTGCTGAGATACAGCAAGCATACACTGTATGACAAAATCTTTCTTAGACACCTCCTACTGTGACCCCACTGGAGGCCGGTATGATGTCTGACCCCTGCACACCTGACGAGACTGAACCTGCTGAACCTGTGGAAGAGGAGGATTCTAGGGTGATCATTTCATAGGGACTGGAGGATATATCTCAAATCCATTAGGTAAGAGGTGCCTGGCACTTTGACTGAGGTCCATTAGGGTTATGAACCAATGTGCTTTGTTAGGGGGTGACATCACCCCTATGAAAAAGAAATAAGAAAACTCTTCTACTATGAAGAAATCTCAAAACAATTAATGTACTGTATTTTGCAAGGCCTATACAAGTCTATTTTGTTTTCTGAAATCACCTTCTTTTCATTCTGTTCCTTCAAACTACCACCACCCCCTCAGAAAAGACAACATGAATCTTCATCTGAGGGTGAAGAATCTGATTCAGATGAATATTCCTTGGCATAATCATCACAAATTCACTCTCCTGGATAGCTTGTTTCTGATGAGGACACCTTGTCTCCTGACTATAACTAAAAAATTGCAACATTTTGATTGGGAATCCGAACAGGTTGATGATATAAAAAGATTCTACAACTTGCCTGCGATAGTGGCCCCTATGCCATCTCCTGTTTCACCAGGTTTAGAAGCCTTCCTGGATGCTTTTGCATCTACTTCCAATTTTCTTGCTCAATAACCCCCAGCTCCCAAAAAGCCTGACTGGTTCTATAAGATCCCTGAAGACATGAAGCTTCTCTATAAAAACCCTGCAGCAGATCCTTGTATGGAAAAAAAGGTTTGCATATCTGTCACCTTTGCTTTCAGGGCTTTAAATTACTAGAATTAAATGACAAAATACCTCTGGTCTTTTCCAGGGTAGTTAAGTAAAACAATGACTAACCTTGAGGCATCTGGCAGTAAGCAAAAAGTGGTTTCTATGCTTTGTCAAGCTATGCAAGTGGTGAGGCATTTTATTAAATGCAGCTATGATGCTGCTGAGGTTTCTTCCAGGGCTGCAGCTACTGGTTCTGTTATTACAGGGTTACTTGGTTTCACCTTCAGTTTCTCCCTGAGGATATTAAGGTCAAGCTTTTGGATTTCCTCCCTTTATAGGGACATTTTGTTAGACCCTTCTGCTGTACGAGAAAGGTAAAATAATGTAGCAATTTAAACAGGATTTCCTCACCTCAGTCCCTAGGTATCAAAGAAATCACCAATCTAAGCCCATTTTCTTTGTCTGTAAGGAACAGAAACCCCAGGCAGGAAACAACCCAGAAGATTTATGGAGAAACCTACTGGAGAATCCAAACTTGGAAAAGTCCTTTTTCCACACAAGTCATCTTTCCCCAACTGAATTCTGCCCCTCCCTCATCTGTCTAAACACTTCCTTGTCCAGAAAAGTCAGTCTGTCCCTTCCAGCCTGGGAATTTATCACTAAAGGCAAGTGGGTCTTATTCATCTTCCAATATAGTTACAAAATGTCCTGGAGGGAACTCCCTTCTTTGAGAGAAATTCATCCACCTTCCCCAATCAGGTCCATCTCTTTCCACCTCTGTTGCAGTATATTTACACCCAGGGCCCCATAGAGCTGGCCAAATCATAAAAGCACATCTGTCCCTACAGAAAGTTTGCATTCCATCAGAAGCAATGGTCTTGCAGATTCTCTAAGCAGGACCATGGAAGACCCTCATGAATGGATGTTCGAAAGATCTTTCTGGATACAGTCCACAGATAAGGTATACCAAAAGTAAATATGTTCACCTCTACTCAGAACAAGTAGCCCAAGATGTTTTCCTCTAAGACTCCTTGTCCTCCAGGCATGGAAGACTGATATCACCTCTGTACCTTTCCTCCCCTTCCTCTAATCCCAGAGGTTCTCCTGAAGATCCACAGGGACAAACCAAAAATCTAGCTTGTGCCTCCCTTTTGACCCAGGCTGCATGGATTCCCTTATTGTACATCTGGCCAGGTGCCATTACTACAATGTATCCCATGTAGTCCATTTATTTGCACAGAAAAAGGGCTCTCAGCTCCATCCCAATTTGCAGGCTCTCAACCGGACTCTGTGGAGATGATAACAGTCTTAAACCCCTTTACAGACCAATTTTCTCAGGGCGTGTTTGAGGTGCTCCAGGAGACAAGGAAACCTACCACTAGAAAATCTGACATCTCTAAATGTTAAAGATTTTCAGACTGGTGTCTTAAAAAACAATGAAACCTTCTTTCAGGTCAGCATTCTGACCATTTTGTCCTATGGCCTATTCCTCCATCAAGGCACAGTTGTCGGTCATATCTGCTTGCATGCTTTTAAATCTCCCCTTTGCTCTCCAGGGTTGAGGTCAAACAGTTTGCAAGAGGTATCCTTCACTTGAATCCACCTAGGTCATCTGTTCCACCACCTGGGATCTTAATTTTGTTTTGGAACAACTTAACTTACCACCATTTGAACCAGTGGCCACTGCTCCCCTAAAATTCTCTACCAGGTAAACAGCTGCTGGTTGCCGTTACTTCTGCCAGTAGGGATTCTAAGCTTCAAGCCCTTATCTTCCTTAACTCATTCACACCAGTGGAGTTCAGGATGTTTGCACTATAACTTCCAGTGGGTGGAGCCTAAGCCTTTTGACAGAATCAAATTATTTCCTCACATTTCAAACAAATGTTCATATCTCTGGGATTATAGGAGTTACTAAAGAAGTGTAAATGTCAAACTCTTCAGCAGAAACTCTTTTTACAGTGGTAGTATCCTTTAGGTTCTAGGTCTTAAACCAAATTTTATAAGTCACAGTAAATACAGTAAATATTACTTTTTGAATATTTTGTAAATAACTTACAATATCTCACCACCACTTAAGTTACACACCCACTATCAGCAGTATTTTATTCATCTAGCTGAGAGTTTTCATAGGAGGCTAAGGAATTCTCTGTTGCTTGTTGAGATATTTAGAAAAATGTAAAAATTATATCTATATAAATTAATATCATAAAAACAACAGTTAATATCTATTTACCTGCACTAATAACAGGTCAAATATTAATGCAGTTGTGCTTGCTATTGTGTAAGCTTTAAGATGAAATCTTTTAAAGCCTTATACATAGCATGGTTTTGAAATTATTGATGCAAATATGAACAAGCAATATTTGGTGCTTAGAGGCGTCAGTGTTAACTGCAGATGCACCTGGAGGCATTCTTTCATTGCTAAGATGGTAATCGAACTGTCATACAACCAGGCTATACATTTGTCTACCTTCTTTCCAAACCCACAGAACAGGGGGTAAGAGACTCCTACACTCATTGGATAAACATGGACAAACAAACAATACAACTTACTGTGACCTGCACGGCAACTGAAAGTAAAACAAACTTTAAAGAAACTTAAAAAAAAAAATCTTTTATTCAACGACCCTACACAGATAAGCGCTTTTGCACTGAACTAACAAATGCTTCATCAGACCTGGACGGACAACTAAGATTCTACCTTGATAAGACAAAAGACTTCAGGAAAATGGACCAAAGTTTTGTTTCATACCAGGATGGCAAACTGGGAAGCCCATTCTCAAATGAATTTCCAACTGGTCCTCAAAATCAATTTCCTGTTGTTATTCCTTCCATAGGAAGTCCCCGTCTTCACCTGTGAAAGCCTATTCTACCAGAGTAGTATTTTCCACTGGTGCCTTCTTCAAAGTCACTGACTCTACATCTATTCTAGAAGCAGCCACCTGGTCTTCTGTTTACATCTTTACAAGACACTACAGACGGGATGTTTTTTCTAAATCAAGGATTTCCTTTGTCAGATTAGTCCTCCTATGATTGGAAGACAACTTCCCCGTCTCCAGTCCAACCACCTTCTATAACTTTTATCCTCTGGGAATCACCCATCAGCACTGGAATGCAACAGTGATTTAAGGAAGGCCATAGTACAGCTGTGTAGAACCTAGAATTGCAGTAGCTGATCTACTGATAACTGTTAACGTATTCCAACCCCCATCTTCTTCTGTTTTTTGTAACATCTATGACCTTGTGGATCTTGGTGGGAATAGTACCCCCCTCCTCTTAGGTAACCTTTTTATAGTTCTGCTTACTCATCCTTCTTTAGGTTCTCCTGACTTAAGATAGTCTGAAGATATAATGATCCTACATCCACTTATGTAACAACACCCATGGGCTGAGGTCGTACACTGGTTGTACTTATGTATAGAAGGTTTTGGTACACTGGCCGGACATCAGGTTATCTCAACGAGATAACGCTTATTGGGATACTGCAACAGTGATTAGTATGACATCTACTGTTATGGTAAGTTCTTACACAGCTGTACATTGCCATTTCCATCCAGGCTGATCCGGGTGGTACTGAGAGAGAACATTCTAAAGAATGGTGGAGCTAAGCATAGCCCTTGACCTCAACTGAATGTCAAGCTTCTAGTGAGTCACCAAAGTATGAGTATTTGACCAAGTAGCTGCTGAACAGATTTCATCCAATGATACATGGCTAAAGAAGACTGTTGAGGTAGATGCTGGTTTGGATGATAAGGACAATTCATTAACCTTGTACACGCAAGATATACAGTGGGTAAGAAGTCTGAACAAAGTGACCTTAATATATTCCTTTTTGTATTCTAGCTCCAGAGAGAGAGAGAGAGAGAAAAAGTTGCTCAGGTTTCCTTATGTCCTTCATCCTATATAAATAAAATCTTAACTGTTGATGCACATCCAAACAGTGACAAATGTACTTGTCCTTATAACTGAACTATGGAAAACACAAGAGCAAATGGAAAGACTGGTTCAAGTCAGTCTCAGGAGGCCAACTTAGGAAAAATGGGTTGGATTAATTAGTAAGATAACGTGTCCACGTGACAAATTAGATAAGGAGGCTTACATGACATCATCTGAAGTTCTGACAATTGGTGGAAGTTATTGCAATCAGGAGGTTAATTTTCCAAGATAAAAACTTTACATCCACAGTAGCTACAGGCTCAAAGGGGGTCCTAGTTAAAGCCTGTAACAAAAAGGATATATCCCTAGATGGAACTGCTTTCAAGGGAGGTCTAAGGAGAAAAATACCCTTCAGGGAAGCTGCGGGAGAATGTCTTGACATACCTGAAAACTGGAAATGGCTAACAAATTAACCTTGATAGTAGAGTAGTTCACCCCAACTGGAAAAGGATATCTAAGAAGTCTAATATTTCATCCTAAAGAGGATCTTTTCCATTTTCTGCCATAAATTGTCCTTGAGGACGAGTCCTCTGATGTCTACCCATATGCACCACCTTTGTAGACAGCAGGAGATCTCTGGCCATCATTGGAAGTGGAAGAATCATGAGGTCAGTTTGAGAGATTTGAGATCTGGATGAGGCTGGCCCAAAGGATGCGGGATTAGATCCAGGACTGGACCCAAAACTGAAGGATGGTGAGACCACAAGAAAGGGAACAAATCTTCTCTGAGTCAAAAGGGAGCTATGAGGATCATAATCACCTTGTTCCATATGCTGCTTTCTGTAAAAACTTTACAATCTGGGAGCCAGAGTGTATGCATAGAGAAGACCCAGGGGGCCAAGCATAGACTACAGCATCCCACAGTAACTGTCCCATCTGAGGGATCAGGGAAAATAATTTGCTGCACTTTGTGTTTTGCAGTGTTGCAAACAGTTCACAATGTTGGACCCAGTGGCTGAAAATCTTTGCTGGTACTGAAGGGTTGAGGGACCACTCATGAGGCATCAGATTACTCCTGCCAAACTTATCTGCTGTGATGCTGGACTTCCCTTGAAAATGCTTTGTTATCAGAAAGCAGTGGGAAGACATTGCCCAGCCACACACACATGGCCTCTTGACACAGAGATAACACTGGATTCTATATTGCTGTCAGCTTGGACAGCATCTTTGGGGAGACAGGTGTGAAAAGCTTGCAATGCCAGGAGGACTGTTCTCATCTCCAAAACTTTGATTTGCATGTTGGCCAAAAACTGGGACCAGGTATCTTGGACCATTCTTCACTTGATGTGCCCCTCCACATCAGAAGGGCAAAAGTCCATAGTTACTATAGCCGTGGGCAGGGGAAAAACAAACGGCATCCTGACAACACACTGTCGGATATCATCCACCATGAGATGTGGCAGTGAGAAACCTCCATGTGTCTTATGGGATACTGCATATGGTGTCTTGTCAGAGACCACAGGATTGAAAGAATCCAGTGAAGTACACTCATATAGAACCTGGCCAGTGGAACTGCAAAACAGCAGTGGTCATTGACCCCAGGAGATGAAAGATAGAAGCAGGAGGGCTCTGAGGAAGAAGAACATAACAGGCTTGAAGGTACAGAGACAACAATCTTGAGAGAGGAAGCTTGGCAATTTGAGTAGTAGTGTCTACATGGTAACCTATAAACCCCAGAGCCTGGACTGGCTCTAGTATGGACTTCTTGAAGTTCATCATAAACCCCAATGCTAGGCAGAGGTGGAACAAGGAGTCCCTTGCTTGAACTAGTGATGTTCTTGAAAATGCAGTAAGGAGGCAGTCATCCAGGTAAGGAAAGACCCAGAATCCCTGAACTGGAGTGCTACTATCCCAAGCATTTTGCAAAAACCTGGGTGCCTGTGGTGAGACCGAAGGACTATGCTTGAAGCAGAAGTGCAGAATCCTCCTGAAATTATAGGCTATTTTTGTGAGATAAGCTTCCTGCAGCTCCACTGAGTATATCCATTTGCCCCACCTCAGCAGATGTAGAATGGAAAGTTGCTATCCAGAATTTGGTCTGTTTGGTGAACAGGTTTAATGTACTTGTGTCCAATATGAGCCAGAGGTCCTTGTTTTTCATTGGCATAAAAAAAAAATCTTGAATAGGCCATGGATCCATTCAGATCTGGCCAGGCTGTACCTCCTGGATGATTTGTTTACTAGCAGCTTTTGAATTTATACCTCTGCTTCCCTTCACCACTGGGGTGGGATTTCCAAAAGGAATTTCTGACGGTCAGGAAAAACTGAAAAAAAAAAGATAGTGTAGCCTCTGGAAATTACTCTCAAAACCCAGGAATGTGTGGCAATGGCCACTGAAGCTTAAGGGTGGAGAACCAAATCTCCCCCTCCCCCCAATTGCCTCCAGAGCACAGCAGCTGGACAAACCATCAGGAGCACTGAAAGGGTTTTCTGGAGAAAGGTCCCCTAAAACCCTGATATAGCAGACTGCTCCAGCCCCTATGGCAGTATTCACTGAAGTTCCTCTTTATCGCCTTGAGAGCTCTGGACAAAATCTTCGGACTTCTAGAAACATAGCTACTTACCTCTCCTCTGACTGCAGGAAAGGTCAGTTGAGGGATGGAAATATGGACCCCCATGGCAGAAGTCTTGCCATCCTGCTCACACATGGCCAGAGTACCCTTATCTTTAGGTGCAAAGTGGAACCATCAAATGGAAATTTCAAAAAGGACACTTTAAGGAGTTCTGCAAAATTACAGAAGTACAGCTAGGAATGACAGAGAACTACAATGCCAGTGCCTACTGCCCTGGCCATACCATCGGCTGCGTGGGATAACAAGCACATGGATACATTTGAAATTAGTTGCATGGTAACCAACTAAGCCTCCACAGACTTGCATGTTTCGACTGTCACCTGGGATGCTATGAACTTGGCATGCTCATTAATCAAGTCACTCTGTATTCTTGTTAGGTGTGCCATGTAGTTTAGCACATAAAGAACAAAGGTGGCAGAAACATATGTGCAATTCCTGAATCTGTCCAATGTCCCAGACTTACGATTGAAAGGATGGACAGATGCACTCTCCTTTGAGTGGCTGCAGCTATAACAATTTCATCAACCACAGGGCCCTTGCTCCAATGTACCCTGTCTTTGGGTGGAACTAAAATCCTGCCTGGCTTTCTAGGGATAGGTTTCACTATGTCATGCCATGGATTCAGACCAGCACAAAGCACTATCACTGCTCTCCTATCCTTTATTGACACTGTCAACAAAGTTCGTGACTCAGGAAACTTTGTCTCTTCTCTGTTCTTAGATCTATCCAAAGCCTTTAATACTGTCTACCAACCCCAATTGTTATCCCAACTATCTCTTCTGGGCTTAACCAAAACATCCTTACAATGGTTCACTAGCTATCTCTCTAACAGATATCAATCTGTCAAATGGAGCTAACTTCTTACTTTCTTGTTAGTACTGGGATACCCCAAGGCTCAATACTAGGTCCACTTCTCTTCAACATTTTTATCAATCATCTTAATACTGCCACCAAACAAGCCACCCTAATTCAATATACTGGTGATTCTGCATTAATCTGCTCTGCCAGGACTCTCTCTCATCTACAGAGTTTAATGTAAGAAGCATTCTATTCCATTGAGTTGGCTCACTAACAGCCATTTACTACTTAACCCCCAAAAAATACACTTCTACTATTTTTACCAAAACACTTTTCTCCAGGCGCCTCTAACTTTTCTATTAATTCTCTGAACAATACTTTAATCACTGTGGTTTAACATACAAAATTGTTAGGTGTAACTATTGACAGTAATCTTAAGTTTGACCTCCAGATCAGCAACATCATAAAAAAACTAATCAAAAATTGGGCATGATGAATAGGGCTAAGAAATTCATCTCCAACGCCACAGGAGTAACGCTTGCTACCACCTCTCTATTACCCTCCCTTCTATATGCTTGACCTATCCTAACCAAACTTTACTCTTC
>NC_056741.1:1205558189-1205560689 GCF_019279795.1 Protopterus annectens
AAGTGTGATAAGAGACCTTGGGACAGAAGTGGACAGTAGTCTCCCCTTTGATAATCACATCGCCAAAGTAGTCAGGAAATCCTTCTATGTGGTACACCTCATCACAAAAGGTTTCTCATCCAGAAAGAAAGAGGTTATTGTTCCCCTCTACTCATCACTCATTAGACCCATTATAGAGTACAACGCCCCTTTTGTTATGTGCCTCACAAGACATCTACAACAATTGGAAAGGCCACAGAAACACCTCACAAAGAGGATTACTGGCCTGAAACAGATGCCCTACGCAGACTGTCTTAAAAAACTCCAGCTTTACTCCATCGCATATCGCCTACTCAGAGGTGATCTCTGCCTAACATACATTGCTATGTCAAACCAGAGCTGTTGGACATGCTCCACTTAAAGAAGTCCAAATCCCTCCGAGCTACATGCTCTAGGGACCTAAACCTTGTCACCACAATAAACAGAACATGCCGGAGGGATAGATCCCAGAGACTTCCCATATAAACTACCTACCTATATCAAACAAAGCTCCTCATTAGTACTCTTCAAGAAAAATCTTGATGATTGGATGAGAAATAGGAAATTCACCCTGGGGATCACTTCTGTGGCTCTGCTTGACAGTGGCACAGGAAAATAATTTTCTTGGGTGGCAAAAGCCAGGGTACCTTTTTGGCTGGGCTTGTATTGGCCCAAGGGCTAATAGCCTAGTAGCTACCTATGAACCTATATATATGTGTGTGTGTATATATATGTGTGTGTGTGTGTGTGTGTGTGTGTGTGTGTATGTATGTATATATATATATATATATATATATATATATATATATATATATATATATACATATATATATATATATATATATATATATAGATTCATAGGTAGGTACTAGGCTATAAGCCTAGGCCAGAGTGTGTCGGCTTTCGCCGCCACATTGATTAATTAACTGATCCTCTGTCAAGAAGAGCCATTGAAGTGATCCCAGGGGTGTATTTTCTGTTACACATCCACTCGTCAAGGTTTCTCTTGAAGAGTGTTAGTGAGGGGCTCTGCCTAATGTAGTTTGGAATTTTGTTCCAAAGCATAGGGAATCTCTGTAACAGGAATCTATTCCTCCAGCATGTTCTATTTATTGTTGTGGCGAGGTTTAGCTCATTAGAGCACGTGGCTCGCAGTGACTTGGATTTCTTTAGGTGGAGCATGTCCATCAATTCTGAGTTGAACATGGCTTTGTAAGTCAGGCAGAGATCACCTCTGAGTAAGTGATATGCTACTGAGTACAGCCGGAGTTTTTTTAGTCGGGCTGCATAGGACATATGTTTGAGGCCAGTAATCCTCTTGATGAGGTACTTTTGTGGTCTTTCCAGCTGTTGGAAGTGTCTTGTGAGGTACATCCCAAATGGGGCATTGTACTCTATGATGGGTCTGATGAGTGATGAGAAGAGGGGCACTATAACCTCTATATTTCTAGGTGCGAACCCTTTAGTAATTAGATGGGCCACATAGAAGGATTTCCTAACTACTTTGGCAATATGATTGTCAGAGGAGAGATTACTGTCTACCTGGGTCCCCAGATCTCTTATTACCTCTTCTGTATTAAGGGGGCTGCCACCTACGTGGTAATTCATCGGTGTTTTGTTTTTCCCAAAGGAGATGACTATGCATTTTTTGGCATTTAGCTTGAGGCTGAGTTTGATACCAGGTGTCTGTCTCAGTAAGGCCCTTTTTTGAGGATGTCCATGTCAGCCAGAGAGTCAATTATGGCTCCCGGTTTGCAATCATCGGTGAACTTGGTTAGCCATATTCCTCCTGTATTTGCCTGTACTTCTGAGAATATATGCCAAACAGTAGGGGTCCCAGGACCGAGCATTGCAGGACACCACTTGTGACTGGTTTAGAGTTGGACCTGGAGCCCGCTATTCTTACTGTGTGAGTTCTGTCTGTAAGCCAGTTGGCAACCGATCTCGTGACGTAGGGGTTTATGTTCAGGCTGGTGAGTTTTTCTGTAATACCGGAGTGGGGAATGGTGTCGAAAGCCTTGGCGAGGTCAAGGTAGGTTGTGTGTTTCCCTCATCTATGGCCTTGGTGACTGTCTCGAAGAAGTCAACCAGGTTTAGTAGGCATGATCTGCCCTTAACAAAGCAGAACTGGGTCGAGTCAAGTGTTTGGAGGTTCCCAATGTCTTTGTTAATGAGTTCCATGATGATGCGCTCCATAGCCTTGCAGACCAGGCTAGTCAGGCTTATGGGGTGATAGTTACCAGGGTCAGTTGTGGCCTCTCCTTTGTGGAGTGGAATAATCATTGCTGTTTGCCATTCTATGGGCACATAGCCTGTGGAGAGGCTGAGGTTGAACAGCATGTTTAGGTGGGGGGTTAATTCGCGTTCGTGCAAGACGCAGCCTGGGACACCATCTGGTCCCACTGATGCTGTGATTTTGGCTTTTGAAAGGGCTGTTTTCACCTGTGCATCTGTGATTTTTGGGACACTACACTTTTCTGGT
>NC_056741.1:1205565689-1205585689 GCF_019279795.1 Protopterus annectens
AGATTCGCTCAAATGGATCTTTGGGCTTCTAATATAGACTCTAAAATGTATTGACAAACTACACAGTTTTTACAAGTACGCATTCCTGGTGTACTACCAGTGTCTAAGGTTACCACCTGTCCCACTTTGTGAATTACAGTCCCTCTTTGGGCAGTTGTGTCCTGACAAAAAATATTAAAAATGGCAAATGTCCTGAGATTGCAGGACGTAATTATGTCCTATATTGTATGTAATAGTTCCATAAAAGTTATTCTGTATCTAAAATACCTAAATGTTATAAGAAACAGAATAAGCAACTAAAATGCTACAAGAATAAGCTATTATTTAGGCAAAAAAGTTAAGTTCTATCCTTTGTATGTGTCGGCCTGTAAAATCTGATGTTTGTCCTGAAAATGTCCCCCTTTGGCCTTTTGAAAAGGTGGCAACCTTACCTGTGTCATATCTATGTGTAAGAAAATAAGAATTTCTATTGTCTACAAGAGAATGTATGTTTTTGTGCATTTATAAGAAAAAGCAGGAGTGTGACCAAGAGCATCATTAGCATGTGGTATTCTGGAAACAATATCCCAGTTTCTGGTCAAAATATTTCTGATATTACCCATGTCTCTGGAAATCAGGAGTGGGATGCTGAGAGACCTGTTAATGTGTTTTTCAGGACATGCAGTCTTTTTCAATAACCCAAATTTAGTACATCTATTAGTAATTTCAGTAAATGAACTATGTACAAGTGTCTTAGGGTAGTTTCTGATAGCAAACATTTTCATTAAAAGCATAGACTGTTTAAGGAATGTATCATCTTCACGTACTATTCTGGATAACCTAATAAATTGTCCTTTAACCAGGTTTCTCTTCATGTATGCAGCATGTTGGCTGGTGTAGTCCAAAAAGTTAATCTTGTAAGTGTCCTTTCTGTACACAGTTGAAGACAGTAATCCAGAGAACAAAATGTCAATTTTTTTTTATCAAGGAAGTTAACAGATTGACCATAACTTGAAATAGTGAAATTCAGAAATGCAATGCTTTTTCTCATACTATCTATAATGGAGATAAGGCTAGAAAAGTCACTATGCCATGCAAAAAAGATGTCATCACTATATCTTTTATATAATGAAATATTATCAAAACCATCAATTTTGTTAAAAAACTAATTTTCCCATGCTGAAACAACCAAATTATCGAAAGCAGGTGCTAATGTGGATCCCATAGCTACCCCTTTTGTTTAGTTATAAATCATGTCATTGAAGTAGAAAAAAAATATTGGTAATAACAATATCTACTAAGGTGCAAATAGTATTAACTTTATGAATAGAGAGTTTAGCATGCTTGTGTAAAAACAGTCTTAATAATTTAAGTCCCTTGTCATGTGGAATATTGGTATAAAGTGCTTCTATATCAAGCGTCACTAGTATACAATGAGAGAGATCATTCCTGTGTTGAAACAAAACATCTAGACATGTCCAAGAGTCCTTTAAAAATGAGCTGTTTTATAACAAAGGGGTTAAGAATGGTATCTACATAATGTGCTATTTTTTCCGTTTTTGTCTTTTTATTTGATATGATATGTCTAAAGGGTGGGTTGAGTTTATCTTTGTGTAGTTAGGTATTCCAAAAAGTCTACCCAGGTTAAGTGCATCATTAAGTAAATACTGTAGTTCATCTGAGGATATAGCATTATTAATAGCTATAGTTTTAAGCTTTTTATCTACTGCTAAAAATGTTTATTAACTATTTTAATGTCAAGAAGTTCAAAATATTCATTATTTTTAGGTGTTTCTTCCATTTTGTGTATGTACATAGATTGCTCCATGAGCACTAAACCAGTGCCTTTATCAGCACGCATTATTCTCAATGTCTTATCACTAGAATGTTCTTGTACTATTTTTTCTTTATATGTTAAATTGTGCCATTTTGCAGTTTCATTGGAGTTGCAAAGATGTCTGATATCTCTTTCACAGATTTTTAGATATGCATGTAATGTATTATGTAAGGTTGGATTATATAAGCTTTTAGGTTTAATAGTTAAATTATCTGTTTCATCTTCAGAATCACTAGAATCTAAACTATTTACAGTGATACTGTAATTTTCTTTGTCTTTATCTTTATTGTGAAACTATATTTTTAAGTTGAGTTTTCGGATATCAAGACAAAGGTCTAACAATAAGTCAGCCAGATATGCCCTCTGGGCTGCGATAAAAGTAAACCCTTTCTGTAAAACATTAATATGGTTATGTGAAAGTTGTCTATTAGTTAGATTTACTATTGCTGTACTTATATTATCAATAAGTTTATTAATTTTATTGATGTAAGAATCAGAAAAGTTAGCAGTGTTGTGAGTGTCATTGTTAATATCTGAATAAATGGCACTTTCGGTATTCGAACCCTGAAATCTAAAGCTTCTGTCATTATCAAGTGCAGAATTCATAACATCATTATTACAAAAGATTCCTTACTCTTATAACATACTCCCTTAGAAACATTAACTGTAGAATTATTAGAAAATTCACTGACTGTATTTACATTAGGTAAAGCATTATTAACATTCATAGGTACAGTAATAAAGTTGTCAGCTAAAATGTTCTGCATTTCTACATTAACATTTTCAATAGATTCAGTTGTAAAATCATTAGCTGTAAAATCATTAGCTGAAAATGCACATAAAAGAACATTACTAGTAGTTATAGGTGTAGTTGTATTGCTGTCAGATATATTAGTCAGTTAAAGCATATTGATCAACAAGGCTATGCACATTGGTAAAATTTTGTTCCTTTGACTGTAAATGAGAAAAAGTCAAAACAGACAATGGTAAGGAATTATTTAGAACAGGGCAATTAGAGTTAAAGTTCTTTATTTCTTCATAAAACTTCTTGTTATAATTTTGGACCTCAGGTTTTGAAAAAAAGAAGTTATGTACTCACCGTAACATTCCATGTTTGTAGTCAATCTCACCCTTCTTTATGTTCTGTAGTCCTATCTCACCTTCATTCTTACACATGGGACAGTGTTCCTAGCACCTTATTCTTGAGTGGCTCACGGAAAAATAGTCCTGAGTACCATGGAGCCAAAGGAGACTCTACCCCTAGAGGTCAAATCCAATTTGTAATGAGTAATAAAAGTGTGAGGGGTAGTCCAGGTTGCTGCTGCATAAATATTATCAGTTGGAACCCTGGCTTGAAAGGCTGCAGAAGTAGACTGGGATCTTGTAGAATGAGCCTTAATCTTGAACGGTAAAGGCTTTCCATCAGAAGAGTAAATGTAGGATATACAACTGGAAATCCAATTCGAAAGGGTCACTTTGAAAACTGGGGGACCTAATTTGGAGTCGGAGAAGGATACAAACAATTGGTCTGACTTCCTGAATTCCTTGGTCCGATGTAGATAGCACCGTAATTGTCTGTGAACCTCCAACTGATTAAATCTGTATTCTTCTGAGTTGGAATGATTAGGAAAGAACACCGAAAGCTCTATAGTTTGGTTCAAGTTATTATGAGAACACACCTTAGGGACAAACGATGGATTTGTGCGAAGAGATACTCTATCTTTGTGGAAAATCAAATAAGGGGGCTTGATAGACAGTGCTTGTAACTCTGATACTCGTCTAGCAGATGTGATGGCTACCAGACACAAAGTCTTCCAAGACAGGAACTTCAACAAACATGAATAAGCAGGTTCTAAGGGTGGAGAAGTTAATTTGGATAGGACAAAGTTTAGATTCCATGAAGCTACCAGTTCCTGAAAGTGAGGTCTCAGCAAAGTAGCACCTTTAAGGAAGGTTTTGCACAATCTGTGTGACATCAAATTAGACTCATTTTGACCCAAATGAAAGTTTGATATTGCTGCTAACTGAACCCTAATTGTGGCAGCAGCAGAACCCTGGTGAAAAAGTTCAGACAAAAATTCTAAAACCACTGGAATGGATGCGGTGTAAGGGTCAACATTCCTTTCCTCAGCCCATATAGAAAACCTTTTCCATTTGCTAGTGTATAACTTTCTAGTGGAAGGTTTGTGAGAAGATGTGAGAATGTGGGTCACAATGGGTGAAAAAATCATGAAGCCTGACTAGGGATGGAACTGGAACAACCAAGCTGTCAAATTGAGGGTGTGGAGGCTGGGGTGAAGACAGCCTCACATGTGCGTCAAGAGATCTGGCACTGGGTCCAGAATCCATGGATCGTCTAGTAGATGAGGCCAGAAAAGGGGAACCAAACCTGATGAAGCCAGTAAGGGGTGATGAGAATCAATTTGCTTCCCAACAGTTTTGCTTTCTGAATCACCTTGGATATGAGGAAAGGGGGGAAGCATAAAGGAGATCCAGGAGCCAATATTGAACAAGTGCATCTCTCAGTGACTCCCCCGGAGGGGGGATTAGGGAAAAGTAGCTGCTGCATTTGGAGTTGAGCGGACTTGCAAAAAGATCGGAGCAAGGCTGTCCCCATTTGCAGAAAATCTGTTCCGCTATTTCCTGCTTCAGAGAACACTCGTGAGGCATCAAGATTACCCGGCTGAGTTTGTCAGCTATCACGTTGGTTGTCCTTGGGATGTGCATTGCCACTAGAAAGTGCTGGAAAGATATCACCCATTTCCAAACACGAATAACCTCTCGACAAAGGGGGTAAGATCTGGTTCCACCTTGTTTGTTGAGATACCATACTACTGACATGTTGTCTGATTGTATTGCTATCGTCCCAAGAGGAAGAAGGTCATGGAGTGCTTGCAATGCCAGAAGCACCACCCTCATCTCTAGAACATTGATATGCAGGTGAGCCTCATGATCTTGCCATGTGCCTTGGACAGTCCTGCTTAGATAATGCACCCCACCCTATCTGTGAGGCATCCGTGTCACAGTAGCAACGGGTTGGTGAGGAAGGAATGGGGTGCCTGTCGTTGGTTGGGTTGGATCCACCAATGGAGGTCCTTTTTGCAGGTCTCTGTTAAAATGATGTGGTGGAAAAGAGGCAGTTGTTGAAAGGACCACTGGGACGATAGGAGCCACTGAAGAATCCGCATGTGCAATCTGGCAAGAGGGAGTAGCAATATGGTGGAGGCCATGGTCCCTCAGAGTTTCAGCACCGTCTTTGCCTTGACTTTCTGGAGGGGAAGAAGATGAAGGACTTGTATGAGGTTCTGTGCTCTTTCTGCTGGAAGACGAGCTAACATGGTGACTGTGTCTATTTCTGCGCCTATAAAAGTCACAAATTGAGAGGGCAATTAGGCAGACTTTTCCAAATTTACAGTAATTCCCAACTGGGCACAAAGTTGGATAGTGGAATCTCTGGTTTGAAAAAGTAGATGCCTGATGGAGGTGGTCAGGAGCCAGTCGTCCAGGTATGGAAACACTTGGAATCCTAGACATCTCAGGTGAGCTGTCACTACTGCCATACACTTGGTGAACACCCTGGGGGCTGTGGTGAGACCAAAGGGCAGAGCACGACACTGGTAGTGACTGACTCCCAGCCGGAAGCATAGATGGCTCCTCGATGCTCTGTCCATTTTTATGTGGTAGTACACATCTTGGGGGTCTATTGAGCACATCCAAGTGTCTTTCCCTAATAGAGGGAGTATAGACTGCAGTGTCACCATCTGGAACTTGTCCTTCTTTACGGATTCGTTTAATTTGCTGAGGTCCAAGATGGACCTCCAGTCCCCTGTACATTTTGGCACTAAAAAAAAATCTGAAGTAAGTTCCGAATCCTACCTGGTCTGCAGGGATGATTTGGATGACTCTGTTTGCAAGCAACTTGTTCATTTCAACAGTTGCTTGATCCCTGTGATTGGGTGGAACATCCAGGATCCTCTTGGGAACATGAAGTGGAAGAGAAAAGGGTATGGAATAACCTCTGGTGATAATTCTTTGTACCTATTTGTCTTGGGTGATGCTTAGCCAGGCTTCTGGATACAAAGAAATGTGACCCCCAACTGGCTCCAGATAAGCACAGCCGGGCCCCACATCAGAAGCTCTGACAGGGTCGGCCTCGAAACAAATCATGGCCTCCCTGGTTTTGCGGTCTGGCCCTGCCTCTGTGGCGACATCTACTATTTGCTCCTCCTCCTCTGCCTCTGAAAGAGGAGTCACCCTGTGTATCCAGGAAAAAACCTCTGGGACTTCTTGAACCACATCTTATCACCCTTCTGACCCTTGGGGTGTGGTCTAGAGGGGATGGTAAAACATACTCCCATGGCAGACAACGTTTTCCCTTCTTGCTCGCACCTGGTGAATGTGTCTTTTACCTTGGGTCCAAACAAGGAAGAACCGTCAAAGGGGGTATTGGTAAAGGTAGACTTGAACAGCTCTGCAAAATTACACAAGCGCATCCAAGAGTTCCTCCTAAGGGAAGGTTGAGACCTGAAAGCCTTCAGGTATACTGACTTCTCATCAGAAGGGGTAACAGTGGGCCAGCCGCACCTCTGCTTAAGGATCTCTAAGATTTCTACGAAGGAGATATCATCAGAGGACAACTTGGGGGACCCTTCTGACTCCTCGAGTTCAGTGTCAGAGGTAAGAGGCTCATCCAGGGAGTCTACATGCTTCCTCTTGCATGTCCTTTTCCAAGGGGGCTCCTCAGAAGGATATTCCGGGGAGGTCTCGTAAGTGTGGGGGCCACCAGCCAGAGGCTCCTGAGGCTGCTAGTCTCTGCTGTCAAGAGAGGGAGTCGGTGCTGAGACGGAGGTCGGTGCCCAAGGGGGAAGAGTGTTGGTACCCCTGGGTGAAGCTGATGAGCAGGACAGCACACTCTGCATCATCTCGAAGGCAGACCTCTCCAGCTCCAAAAACCTCTTCAGCTCTGAGGAGACAGAGGAAGCCATCGGCTCCGAGTTACATGTAGGGTCCGAGCTTACTCTACCTGACACACCAAAAGGGAGACTCGGAACTGAAGAGGTCTGGGTCCAAGTGTCCTTTCAGCTCCTAGACACCCCAGATGGCACCAAAGGTGTCGGAGTGGAACAAAGCTCTGAGACAGCCATGGAGGGAGCTGGAACCAAGGGTTCCACAACCAACAGTACTGAATACTCCTGCTCCAAAAGCCCAGCATGGCTCGGAGGAGGAACTACGGTAGGGGAAATGGACTCAAGTGGCTCCAGCACTGACTGGGTCAGAGCCAACAGCATTTTTGGCAAGGTAGATGATGACAGGAGTCTCAGCACTACTCTCTCCACATCGTCTTCTGATAGGCTCCTGAAAGATCTGGAAGACATTGTGGGTGATCTGGACCTCTGTAAGATAGGGGACCTTAAAGTTGGGAGGCCGGCAATGGCTCTCTGGACCGGCTCCGATGTTTGCTATCAGTAGTCAGCTCCAGAATGCATGGGGCTGACACTGGAGTCATAGTATCAACAGCCTCGATCAGTTCCAAGATCAGTGGTGCTGAGGAGGGAAAAGTCTTGTCTGGTTTTGAACGTTTAGGAAGCAGATCCAAAGCACCGGATGGTGCCAGGGAATGCCTCTTGGAAGGCTTAGCCTTTTCTTTTTAGATGCATGAGATTTGGAGGAACATGACAAACTGGCCAAGTCTTCCTCGAAAGAAGGCTTAAGGAGACCTTTTAATATTAGTTTGTTATTCCACTCCTGTAAGACCCTGGCACTGAAATAATGGCAAAACAAACAGGTTTCTTGCAGATGGATGGCTCTGAGGCAACACACACAGTTACTGTGGCCATCGGTAATGGACATTTTCTGAGAGCATTTGACACATTTCTTAAACCCCGAGGGTTTATGATCTTTTGCCTCTAGACATGGTATGGAGGTGCAGCAAAACTGACGACCCAAACACAACGAGGACTAGGTCCTCTAACTTAAATGGGCCTAGCCCTTACTGCACTAACAGTCACACCACCACAAGGACTAGGTTCTCTAACTCAAATGGGCCTAGCCCTGTCAGAGAGAAAACTAGGTCCTCTAACTTAAACAGGCCTAGAAATGAAAGACTAAAGGTCAGAACTACCAAATATACTACACACACACACACACACACACACACACACACACACACACACACACACACACTATAAGCCAGAAAATGTCCAACTGTCTGAGAGGACCTCAAATTCTGTGACGTAGAACAAAAAGGGTCGGAAATGTTAAAGAGCCCTTGTCAAATAAATAGCTAAATATCTGACTAAAATCACGGCGGAAATATTCTAATGCTAACTCACTAATACTAATAAACACCGCACACTAATGAATACTGTACACAGAAAAGGTTAAATGAGCACAAACGTGCACCTTAACAGCAAGCACTAAATATTTAAGAAATAACTATTAAACTATTGAACTAGCAAACTCTCTACACTAATAAGCACAGCAAATAACAACAAGGAGCAAAAACACCTGTTAAATAGAAAACAACTGGCACACAGAATACCAAAGGAAACAACAAGGCCAATGGCCAACCAGGTCTCAACAATAAGTATCTAAAGTGAAGAAAGAAAACACTTCAGCAAGACTGAAACTGCTCTAACGACTATTAGACATTAGCAAAAGCCATATAACTAGAAAGGTTAAAGTGTAATATAGTAAAAATAGCAAAACGTATTAACTTAGCCACGGCCAAAAGAAGCACATCTGAACTCGTCGACGCGGCAAACGAGATCTGGGTATTATACTGTTGCACCATGGGATACCAACCTAGCCACGAACCAACTAGAAGACTTTGAGATTTGTAATAGGCCGAACCCATGTGTAAGAATGAAGGCGAGATAGGACTACAGAACATCGTGGGTTTCCGCAAAGTCTGGAAGACCCTCTGCCCTTTCCTCTGTCCCCTAATGGAGTAGCAGTGTTATTGGGTGTAATTAATTTTGTTTTGTCTTGAATGAGAGAAGGGGACAAAAAAGGAAGGCATGGAGGATGATGAAACAGCAGCTGCAACATGAGATGCCTAAACATTTGTAGATTGTGGAGTTGGTATTGCAGAAGTAGAAAGTGTTTGTGTTTCATTTTGTGGGGATATGTTAGTGGTTAAATGCACATCTCTTTGTATATTCCATGAATCAGATGATCCTCTATGTATATCCCTCTGTAATTCAGTTTGTACAATTCTTTGTGGCTGTTCTGGAGCATAAAATTGCTGGTTATTGTGAGAGCTGACATTGCCAACTCTGTTGTATCTATTTGCAGAAGCAGACTGAGCCTTTGAACCTCTCTGATAATTTGAGCCGTTGGAAATGGAAGGCCTTGTGAAATTTCTAGTTATGGTCATTCTACTTCCTTGATACTAGAATTGACATCTTACCCTCTGGATTACTTACGTCAACAGTGTACAGAAAAGACACTTACAAAGCTAACTTTTTGGACTACACCAGCCAGCATCCTGCATATATGAAGAGAAACTTGGTTAAAGGACAATTCATCAGGTTATCTAGGATTGTCAGTCAAGATGATGAATTCTTTAAACAGTCTGTTCTTTTAATGAAAATGTTTGCTATTAGAAACTATCCTAGGACACTTGTACCTAATTTATTTACAGAAGTTGCTAATAACAGGTACAATAAGTTTCAACCGATTCGCAGATTTGGTTTATTAAATAAGATTTCAGTTTCTGACAAATCCAGTAATATATGTCTCAGCTTCCCTCTCTCCATCTCCAGAGATATGAGAAACATCAGAATTATTTTAACTAGAAATTGGGATGTTTCAAGCATACCTCATGCTAATGATGCTTTTGAACACATACCTGCCTTCTCTTACAAATGCACTAAAACTATACATTCTCTTATAGAGAACAGAGACTCACACTTTCTCATTTATAGACATGACACAGGTGACACACCAGCTATGCTTATTTGTAAAAACTGTGTTGTCTGCAAATACATTTTAATCTGTGACAATTACACTTTCAGACATTGCAACTATACAATACACCTTTCTAAAGCTTTTCATTGCCATTCTACATTTATGGTTTATGCAGGGATTTGCACATCTTGCTCTATTTTTTATATTGGGAAAACCACTAGACATCTTTCTGACAAAATTAAAGAACACATGGGTGCAGTTAGGTTTAAAAATCTCACTAATGCATCAGTTAAACACAATATTAATTGCCCTAATTTTGAAAAAATTATGTTTTTTGTAGTTGAACAAATTGATTTATTTTTTGGTAACTGTGAACTATTCTTGGAATTCAGAAAGTTGAAATGGCAACTTTTATTAAACGCAGAAGTCCCTCTTGGACTCAATGAAAGCACTAATACTAAATGTGCTTTGAGATGGTTTGACTAAGCACTACATTGCTGATGCTTATTCATGAGTTCTTATGAATATTCAGAATGTAACATTTCTAGTAATTAATGTAAACAGCAGCTGTGCACATTGGTTAGTTAAAAATGTACATATAATTCTATTGGTTTATGGTTCCACCTTTTTATTGGTTACTGTATTAACACATGACTTTTACTGTATATGTATTACAGTACCATGCTTTTTGCTGTATTCTGAAGAAGTTGTTTTAAAGAAAAAAAGTTTATTCAGTTACCCCTTACACAACACCTTAATGTCTTTCTTAAAGGTATGCAAAAATGATCTTAGGAGCATGTGTAAATCTAATGCCTCATCCAAATGGTTTAACCTTAGTCTTCCTGAGAGAACTGTGTTATTTGATCTTACCAACGACAAAGACTTGAGAATAATGAAGGCGGATAAAGGAACAGGAGTGGTCCTCATGCAGCAAATTGACTATGCATCTAAAATTCAAGCCACCTTGAATGATGATGTTTTCTATGAGATAGTTTCCTTGGACACTGTATACCGAGAATTTTGCCAAAATAGACAACACATTAACATCCTTATTGAAGAATTTTAGCATCACCAATGATGAATTTTCCTTTATGAATACCCCTAACACTGCCCTAGGCAAACTTTTTGGAATCCCAAAGTTACACAAATTTACAGCTGACCCCCCTTTTAGACTTATTATATCCAACAAAAGGACCAAGACAGAAAGAATTTCTGAATATGTGGATTTCATACTAAACCCAGTAGCACAAGTCACCCCATTTTACACAAGAGAGTCCTGGGATTTTTTAAATGTTCTTTCTCATACCAATATCACCCAAACTAGTTGTATATTAGTTACCCTTGATGTGGCAGCCTTGTACAAGAGTTTCTTACACACAGAAGGAATGGACTACATAAAACATTTTCTATATAAATATGTGAAATTTCCTAAGGAAAAGATAGACGCCATGTACCAGCTTATGTCTTTAGTGTTAAAGAACAACTTTTTTTTACTTTACTCAGGTTTTATACAGATAGTGAAGCCGCGGTGTACAGCGGTAGCGTTGTTGCCTCACAGCAAGAAGTTCTCCAGTTTGATTCTCGGCTGGAGTACCTTCTATGTGGAGTCTGCATGTCCTCCCCGCAGTTGAGTGGCCTCCAAAAGACATGCGTGAATGGGCATGTCTTCGCTGAAGGTTGGGCGTCGGGCTGGTGACTTGGCACCATAAAAAAAAATCAACTGCCAATCATTAGCGGAACGGAGTTCCGCTGTGGTGACCCCTAACCGGGAAAAGCCAAAAAGACAAACAAGTTTTATAAAGACAGATTAGAGGAGTGGCCATGGGGTCCAAGATGACCCCAGCCTTTGCTAATCTGGTGCTAGCAGAATGGGAATTGGGTACTCTTGTACATCTACCTGGCTTCCACCTTACACAATGTTATTATAGATACATAGATGATATTTTTTCATCTGGAATGGGTTTTAAACATAGTAATGTACTTATTCAATTTAAGGAGGGATATGATTGCAACACTTCATGTGTGGTATACGCTGCAATATGAAACATCATTGTTTTTACACTGGAAAAACTGTTGGAAGACTAGGAGATAGAATTAAAGAGCACAACTCTTCTATTAGAGGACAATTCAAATGCCTTAGGAAAACACAGTGTTACATACAACAACTTCAAGTTTTCTTTCTTAATACTTGAAAGATTACCTAATTTTTTGGTGACTGTGATAATTCATTACAGGTGTTAGAAGTGAGATGGCAACTTCGCCTAAATGCAGAATGTCACCCTGGATTAAATGAGGCTTTAAATTTAAAATGCGCTTTAAGATGGAATCAATAGGGAACTATATTCTCCCTATTTTTCTCACAGTCATTTGTCCAGCTCATTAATATGTATGCATTCTACATGACAAGCCCTTGTTTTACAGTATTGATTGACATATACAGGACACATTCTACTGTATGTACAGTATTAGTTATTAGAAAAAAATAAGGGTTGTGTTTAATAATAAGTTATGTTCTTACTATAACGTTCCATGTTAGTTGTCTTCTTCTTGCCTTCTTTCTTGCTGGATGGGTTCGGAGCCAATCCTCGACTCCGATTCGGCCTATACTATAGCTCGAGAGCTATTTTTACTGGCTCGAGGCAGCCCTATAACCCACAATACCATGCGCTAACTCCCCAGATCTCGTTTGGAAGCTAAGACATAGTATAAATATATTATTATAGTCCTCATTTGCAAGTACGGACTCCCTGCTAGTAACACTAAAGATACGGGGAAACTGTAACATGTTGTATCTCAAGAAATGGAAGGACTCAGAGACCTCAAGTCTGTCCAGGCTAGGGGGCAGGAGGTAGGGATGCAAGAAAGAAGGTGAGAAGAAGACACATTGCCAGGCTTCCAGGTACAGAGATAATCTTCCCCCAACTGCCTCCGAAGGCGGACAGTCGGGCAGCTTCTCAGGGATGCTGAAAGGGTTGGTCAGGGAAGGATTCCCTGGAACTCTGGTTCTGTGGACCCCCTCTGCCCCTGGGGCGGCGTCTGTTATTATTCCCCCTCACCACGTGCGGCAGGCGCGACTCCCTGAGGTTTGTGGAACCACATCTTTCCACCCCTTTGTCCCTTAGGATAAGGTCTAGAAGGTGTGGAAAAATGGACTCCCATGGCAGAGAGAGTCTTACCATCTTGCTCGCATCTGGTGAGGGTATTCTTCACCTGAGGTCCAAACAATTCTGAACCATCAAAGGGAGTGTTGGTGAAGGATGCCTTGAAGGGATCGGCAAAGTTACAGAGTTGCATCCAAGTGTGATGTCTCAACGCAACACCTGTGCCTGCGGCCCTACTCAATCCATCGGCTGCGTAGGAGATAAGCCGCATGGAGGAGTTAACAATGGAGGTCAGGGTGGCCAGCTGGGAGTTCATCTTGTTCTGATACCCCGCAGCAGAAGGATCCTGTACAGTTTCACCCAGTTCTTTGAGCAAATCTCTCTGAAGGCGGGTGAAATGACATAAATAGTTCACCTATTGCATGGTAAAGGTCGCTGAAGCAAATGTCCGCTTGCCGTACCTGTCCATGGTCCTGGACTCTTTGTTAGGAGGATGAACAGGTACAGAAGGATCAGCCAATTCCTTCTTAGTGGCTGCTGCTACCACCATAGCATCAACTGAAACATCTTTGGTGAGAAAGGATTTGTCCTCTGGTGCAGAAATAAATTTAGAGGGCCTCCTAGGGGTAGGTTCCATTGAATCAGGAGCTTCCCACGCCTTTCTAGCCACTACCTCCATTAGTGGGTCGAAAGGGGGAGACACCCAGGAGGTGGAAGGGCGAGATCCAAAGGCGTCAAGGTAAACCGACTCATCCTCGGAGGGTTTGAGAGTGGACCAATTTCCCCTCTGTTTTAGGATCTCTAGGATGTCTGAAAAAGAGACATCCTCAGTGGGGGATCTGGGGGAACCCTCCAACTCATCCAAGTCGGTGTCCGACGTGACAGACCCGGGGGAGTCTATGTGCTTCCTCTTGCACTTTCTTTTCCTAGGGGGTTCCCCTGAAGCTTCAGGGGAGGCCTCGGAAGAGGAGGAGACACCCAAAGTGGATACCCTATGCTTTGGATCTCTGCTGTCAGATGCAGGAGGATGGCCAGAGACCGTAACAGGCACTGTAGAGGGAGGAGCTGCAGAACTTAACCTTGGAGTGGACACTGGGTCCAAAACGCTCCTCATCACCTCAAAGGCTCCCCTATCAGGTACCAAGGGTAGTCCCAGCTCTGAAGAGACCCAAACTGCTCCCGGCACTGACAGAGAAGGCTCCGAGAATGATGTCGGGGCCGAACTAACCAGAACCAAAGCTCCGAGAGGGAGAGCGGGATCGGACAAGGGTCCAATGCCACTCGCCCCCTCGGAGCCGACAGTGGAGTCCCGGTGCCTGGACCTCTCCACGGATGGAACCAATGAAGAGGTTGGAGCCAATGACACCGGAGCCGAAGGTGGAAGTATCAGCTCCGATATTGGCAAGGTTACAGTTCCGACAAACTCCGGCTCCGAACTCGAGAGGTGAATCGGAGAAGGAATCGATAGCGGTACCAAAGGAGCCACAGTCTGGTGAGATGGGCTTTGGAGCATTTGGGCTAGTGCCTGAGATTTTATGAGCCTACTGACCACCCTCTCAATGTCGTGGTCGGAAAACCTGGATGACCTAGATGAGTGAGTCCTATGACTCTGCTCCGATAGGAGAGGGGATCTCGGAGCCAATCGGACGGATTCTAGTGAGGGGGATCTAGAGCACTTGCGTGCTGGGGTCGGCTCCGATGCAGGTTTCGGAGCAGATACCACTTTGCCCGCCTCGGATCCGATTGGAACCGATGTCGGAGCCATCTCAATAATGCCAGCCCTTGACTCAGAAGCTGGAGCCGAGGGTTTGGCGGTTTTTGAAGACTTCCCCGAGCCAGACTTGGACGGGGAGTCATCGGGCTTTAATAAGCCCCTTAAGATGAGCTTATTACGATGCTCCTGCAGGACTCTTGAACTAAACCCGTGACAGACGGAACAAGAGTCCTGCAGGTGTAAAGACCCTAAGCAGTAGACACAAGAAGTGTGACCGTCTGTCAGAGACATTTTCTGACAGCACAAGTCACACTTCTTGAATCTAGAGACCTTAGTGTCTTTGGACATAGTCCTAACAGCAAACACAGTAATCACAGTCAGTCCACACACACACACTCAACTTAAAACTAAACAAAAGTTAAGGGAACTGGCTAAACCCACAAACAGACACTGTAAGGGGTGGGGAAAACTAAGGTAAAGCCCGTAGGCCCAAAGATAAAAATTAACTAAAGAAGGGCTACAAAAGGGCTGTAATGAATAAAACAATCAATAGGGACCTAACAAAGGGTATCTATCTGGAAAAAATACCTGAAAATTAGTTCTATAGAAAGAATTCGCTTTACTGACCTGAGCCGGTAAAAAAGGCAACCTGACAGCGAAGCGGCAAACGAGATCTGGGGAGTTAGCGCATGGTATTGTGGGTTATAGAGCTGCCTCAAGCCAGTAAAAATAGCTCTCGAGCTATAGTATAAGCCGAGTCGGAGCCGAGGATTGGCTCCGAACCCATCCAGCAAGAATGAAGGCGAGAATGACAACTTAACATTTTGTTGTTCTTTTTAAAAAGGCTTATTGAAGGCTTGGTATATTACGCAGATATTTTGTATTCATTAAGTATATATTTAGAAGTGTGTGCATTTTACATCACTCTGATGAAGTTTCACCCCAGTTATGGAATGAAAGCTTAAAAACTACATTTTATTGAGTCTGTGATTATTTAGTCTGCAGTTATCCATGTTCATTTTTTTATTACTTTATAGTGTATTTTACTAAAGTTTTAATTATATACAAGAATTTCTCTTCGAGGTTTATGGTTCTGTTAGATAAGTTAGACTTCTATGTGTTTTAATGGATAACCAGACAGCAGACTCATCTGACTTCGACAGCCCACCAGATACTTTAGTGGATGGATCCATGCATACCATTCCTCCTAGCCTGTTAAATCTTATTCAAGATTTAGAAAATTGAAACAAACGCAGTCACGAATTACTGGTTCGTTGCTGCAATATCATAAGCCAACAAGGAAATGGGACTAACTATGGTCATCATCTGCAAAGAACAGATCAGTCAGTATCAGTAAAGACATAAGGAAGAAGAAAGCTATCCCACTAAGGGGAGCCTTCACCTGGAAAGACATAAGGAACCACACAACCCCTTGACCACCTGCTGGTCTTGGATCTTGCATCTTATCCCTAACTGCTGTCTCCTCTCCTAATTGAAGGAAGAAAGCTATCCCACTAAGGGGAGCCTTCACCTGGAAAGACATAAGGAACCACACAACCCCTTAACCACCTGCTGGTCTTGGATCTTGCATCTTATCCCTAACTGCTGTCTCCTCTCCTAATTGAAGGAAGAAAGCTATCCCACTAAGGGGAGCCTTCACCTGGAAAGACATAAGGAAGTATGTCCTAGAACTTCTGCTGGATTTAAATACATATTTGTATGCCTCTTTCCCAGTGATATTGTATACTCCAAAGTCAGCTCAGCCAGCAGCCTGCAATCCAAACCTCCCCTCTCCTCCTCTCTATCTACTTATCATACATTCCCTGTAATATCCGTAGCAGCTTGCCTCACGCTTGAACCCTCAGGCCCTGTATACAGCATTGATAGAAGTACCTGCTGTGGCTTTTAACTGGCCCCCATCTACTAGGGGCTCTCTTTTCTTTTCTTTTGTAAACTGCTCATACCTAGCAACCTCTCTTTTTCTTACCCTATCTTACTGTTCGCCCCTTTCTGCTCCACTACCTCTTTCTACCCTTCTCTGTAGCTCTGAGCTTCTACTCGCTCCTACCTCTTGACAACAAAGTTACTTATATCCCTTTGCCTTACTTATCTTCATTCTGAGTACTTACTGATAGTTTTTCTCCTGGTCCTCTTCTCCTTTGGCTCTTCTCTTCCCGCTCCGTTCGCCCTGCGGGCTCACTCCGCTCCCCTCCCTACCCCCACTTCCCACCCACCCCCCGGGGTCCTACATTTATCTGGAATATTGCCACACCCCTATTTACCTCCTCTCCAATCACAGCTCCACACTACTCCCTAAATACATCTCAGTTACCACTCTCATACCTACACACCCTCCCCTTTCTTAAACACTATACCTATCTCATTACATCCCTACCTCCAGCCCCACCCTATCTAATTTACTATCATCTAATCATTACCTCATCACACTATATCCTATATCACTACAAACAACCACCTAGTTCACAATGCCCATATTATCCATCCATCCTTTACTGAGATTACTAATCTCTATACTATTATTATCATCTCTTTTATCTACTTATATCATAACTTCTTACGAATTCTCCAAGAATATCTCTCCCTCACTGCCCTCTAAAAGCACCTCTACACATGCAATACCTTTATCTGCATCCAATATACTCTCACCCTCTCAGTCCATATACCTTCTAGCCAAATACCACAGGCTAGTACATTGCAAATTTATAAAGACTCTAACCAAAAAGACATATCTTTCTCACTATAATCTTAAACAACATATATTTCTTACTCTTTTCCACTTACTACAAGATGGTGATATTCACCCTAATCCTGGCCCACATCTTACTTCCACCAACATCAAACAAAACCAACCTAAACCATTATCTCTCTTGTACTCTAACCCTTCTAATTCCCTTTCCATAGCCCATCTTAATATACGTAGTATCTGCAACAAAATCAGTCAACTCCATGCCCTCCTTGAAACTCAACAGTTTGACATTTTATGCCTATCAGAAAGCGTGGTTAAAACCTTCCATTAAAGACATCGAAATTACCCCACCCGGTTATAACATAATTAGACTTGATCGCACTACCAAGAAAGGAGGTGGGGTAGCCATTCTGTACAAAGCAAAACTTAAACTTAATCCTCTAGACCTGACTCTTACCCAAAACACAAATGCAGAAGTTATTAGCTCCAAAATACAACTCAATAACACTAAAGCAATAAACATCATTTGTACTTATCTCCCCTGAAATAACATCAATACCCTTGAAGATATACTTTACCAACTTTCTATCAAACTCCCACAAGAAACACTAATCCTAGGGACTTCAACATAGATTGGAATTCCTGTAACAATGATAACCCTACTTCCCACATTAACCTCTATGGCTTCAAACAACTTATCGATGGTCCCACTAGAATTAATAAAGCAAACAATAAGTATACCACCCTAGACTGGATTCTTACAAATACCCCCTTGCAAACCTACCAATCTCACATCCTTCCAGATGACCTTAGTGACCACGCACTAACCTATATCATTAGATGCAAAACAAACCTAACCCTACCCACCACTTTCCAAACTCTACACTCAAAAAAGCAATTTAACCCTGATCACTTTCAAGCTGAACTTTCACAATGTCATTGGGCCCCACTAAAATATCTCCCACTCAACGAAGCAGTAGACCACTTCAATTCAACATTCCTAGCTATACTTAATCATACGCCCCAAGTCGCACCATTAGAACTAAAACTAAAACTGCTCCCTGGCTAACCACAAATACTAAGCATAAAATAGCCCTAAGAAACAAATCTTGGCATAAATGGCGTACCTCCAAAAGTCCAAATGACCACCAAAACTTTAGAGAACTAAGAAACAGTACTAAAAAAGCAATCCTATCAGACAAAAGAAATACTACGTTCAGCTTCAAAATACTACAAAAAATGAACCAAAAACATTCTGGTCATGTATTAATAATCTGCTGACCCCAGGCAAAATAATTACCCCAACCCACAGGATTCCGACCCAGATAACCCCACACTAACAGCCAATAACTTTAATTCCTTCTTCACCAATTCAATACAAACTCTAGCCAACCAACTATCTCCAGATACTTCTAAACTACCTCCACATACCTTAATAAACACTATCCCTCCCTTTAACCTACAACCTGTATCTACCTCCTTTATACAATCTCTTCTCCATAAACTAAAACCTACTACCCCTTCTGCAGACAAGCTTCCTGCTGAATTCTTGCAACTAGCAGCAAAATCCATTGCTTACCCTGTCTCTATCCTGATAAACAGATCAATAAAAGAAGGTATTTTTCCAACAGTCTGGAAGATATCTCATATAATACCCCTACATAAAGGAGGCAAATCTTATGACTTCTCCAACTATCGTCCCATAGCACTTCTATCCCCCTTAGCCAAAATCATGGAGAAATGTATACATAAACAACTACTCAACCATCTCCTCCATAACAACCTTCTAGCTGACACTCAACATGGTTTCAGACCTGCCCACAGTACCACCACAGCTTTACTCTCCTTTACCAATACCATAAACTTCAACCGCAACAACAACAAACTTACATCTTCTCTTTTCTTAGACCTATCAAAAGCCTTTGATATGGTGAATCATTCACTTCTTCTGCACATACTAAAATCTCTGGCCCTGGATCCCTCTTCCATAACCTGGTTTTCTTCCTATCTAGAAAACCGGCAGCAAGCTGTTCTCTGGAAAAACTCACTATCTGCTCTCCTCCCTATTTCTTTAGGAGTACCACAAGGGTCTATCCTAGGCCCACTCCTATTTTCCATCTTTATCAACGACCTCCAATCATCTATACCCAACACCACCTGCATTCAATATGCAGATGATTCCACCATTATTTGCACTGCTTCTTCTCAAACTGAACTCCAGACTCAAACTCAAACAGCCTTCTCAACTGTGGAACAGTGGTTCTCCAATCGCTGCCTACTCCTTAACCCTAAGAAAACTAAATTATTACTCTTTTCACCTACACGTAAATCAACTTTATTAAACTTCTGTATTACAGCAACTGACAACACAATTATCTCTCCTGATTCCACAACTAAACTTCTCGGTGTTATTATCGATAACAATCTTAACTATGATACTCAAATCAACAGTACTATAAAAGCAGTTAATAAGAAAATAGGATCCCTGTACAGAATAAAGCCCTTCCTCACACCTGAAGCTAGGACAACCTTAGCCCAAACACACCTTATCTCTACCCTTCTGTATGCCTCCCCCATTTACACTAATCTATCTAAAAGTAACCTTAAGAAACTTACTACATCTTATCATAATATTGCCAGATTTGCCACCTCATCCCAATTTAGAACCCACCACTGTCTAAACCTAAAACAACTACACTGGCTGGAACTCCCTAACAAGCTCATTTTTCAACAACTTTTAATAGCACACAA